>NW_019227926.1:199960-202236 GCF_002742605.1 Olea europaea var. sylvestris
CCAATCAAATTTGACTAAAATTTCACCTGAGTTTGGTTCATTGGCGCGTTTACAATCAAATTTGTCTATAATGTCCCCTGGATTATGTTCATTTACGTGTTTCCAATCAAATTTGCCTAAAATTTCACATTAATTTGGTTCATTTGCACTTTTCCAATCAAATTTGACTAAAGTTTCACATGAGTTTCGTTCATTGGCGCGTTTACAATCAAATTTGACTAAAATTTCACTTGGATTATGTTCTTTTGCGTGTTTCTAGTCAAATTTGACTAAAATTTCATATTGGTTTGGTTCATTGGCACGTTCCCAATCAAATTTGACTAAAATTTCACATTGATTTGGTTGATTGGCGCGTTCCCAGTCAAATTTGACTAGAATTTCACATGAGTTTTGTTCATTGGCATTTTTTCAATCAAAATTGACTAAAATTTTACATTGATTTGGTTCATTGGCGCATTCCCAATCAAATTTGACTAAAATTTCACATGAGTTTGGTTCATTGGAACATTTACAATCAAATTTGACTATAATATCACATGGATTATGTTTATTTGTGTGTTTCCAATAAAATTTGACTAAAATTTCCCTGAGTTTCTTTCATTGGCGTGTTTACAGTCAAATTTGACTAAATTTTCACCTGAGTTTGGTTCATTGGCGTGTTTACAATCAAATCTGACTAAAATTTTACCTGGATTATGTTCATTTGAGTTTTTCGAATCAAATTTGACTAAAATTTCACAATGATTTGGTTCATTTTCGCATTCTCAATCAAATTCGTTTAAAATTTCACTTGGGTTTGGTTCATTGGTGTAGTTAGAATCAAATTTGACTATAATGTCACATGGATTATGCTCACTTGCGTGTTTCCAATCAAATTTGACTAAAATTTCACATTAGTTTGGTTCGTTGGCGCTTTCCCAATCAAATTTGGCTAAGCTTTCACCTGAGTTTGGTTCATTGGCGTGTTTAAAATCAAATTTGACTATAATGTCATCTGGATTATGTTCACTTGCGTGTTTCTAATCAAATTTGACAATAATTTCACAATGGTTTGGTTTATTTACACGTTCATAATCAAATTTGGCTAAAATTTCACCTGAGTTTGGTTTATTGGCGCGTTTGCAATCAAATTTTACTGAAATTTCACCTGGATTATGTTCATTCGCGTGATTCCAATCAAATTTGACTATAATTTCACATTGATTTGGTTCATTGGTGCGTTCCCAATCAAATTTGACTAAAATTTCACCTGAGTTTGGTTCATTAGCACGTTTAGAATCAAATTTGCCTAAAATTTCTCCTGGACTATGTTCATTTGCGTTTTTCCATTCAAATTTGACTTAAATTTCACATTCATTTGGTTTATTGGCATGTTTCCAATCAAATTTGACTAAAATCCCACCCGGATTATATTCATTTGCGTGTTTTCAATCAAATTTGACTCAAATTTCACCAGAATTATGTTTATTTGCGTGTTTCCAATCAAATTTGACAATAATTTCACAATGGTTTGGTTTATTTACACGTTCCCAATCAAATTTGGCTAAAATTTCACCTGAGTTTGGTTCATTGGCGCGTTTGCAATCAAATTTTACTGAAATTTCACCTGGATTATGTTCATTCGCGTGATTCCAATCAAATTTGACTATAATTTCACATTGATTTGGTTGATTGGCGCGTTCCCAGTCAAATTTGACTAGAATTTCACATGAGTTTTGTTCATTGGCATTTTTTCAATCAAAATTGACTAAAATTTCACATGGATTACGTTCATTTGCGTGTTTCCAATCAAAGTTGATTAAACTTTCGCAATGGTTTGGTTCAATTGCGTGTTTCCAATCAAATTTGACCTGGATTATGTTCATTTGCATGTTTCGTATCAAATTTGACTAAAATTTCACACTAATTTGGTTCATTTCCCAATAAAATTTTACTAAAATTTCATCCGAGTTTGATTCATTGTCGCCTTTACAATCAAATTTGACTAAAGTTTCACCTGAACTTTGTTCATTTGCTTGTTTCCAATCAAATTTAACTAAAATTTCACATTAGTTTGGTTCATTGGTGCGTTCCCAATAAAATTTTACTAAAATTTCACCTGAGTTTGGTTTATTGGCGCGTTTACAATCAAATTTAACTATAATGTCACCTGAATTATGTTCATTTGCGCGTTTCCAATCAAATTTAACTAAAATTTCACATTAATTTGGTTCATTTGCGCTTTCCCAATCAAATTTGACTAAAATTTCACCTGAGTTTGGTTCATTGGCGCGTTT
>NW_019227926.1:202994-203424 GCF_002742605.1 Olea europaea var. sylvestris
GTTTCCAATCAAATTTGACTAAAATTTCACATTAGTTTGGTTCGTTGGCGCTTTCCCAATCAAATTTGGCTAAGCTTTCACCTGAGTTTGGTTCATTGGCGTGTTTAAAATCAAATTTGACTATAATGTCATCTGGATTATGTTCACTTGCGTGTTTCCAATCAAATTTGACAATAATTTCACAATGGTTTGGTTTATTTACACGTTCCCAATCAAATTTGGCTAAAATTTCACCTGAGTTTGGTTTATTGGCGCGTTTGCAATCAAATTTTACTGAAATTTCACCTGGATTAAGTTCATTTGCGTGCTTCTAATCAAATTTGACTAAAATTTTACATTGATTTGGTTCATTGGAGCTTTCCCAATCAAAATTAACTAAAATTTCACCTGAGTTTGGTTCATTGGCACGTTTAGAATCAAATTTGACTAA
>NW_019227926.1:203619-214937 GCF_002742605.1 Olea europaea var. sylvestris
TGGTTCATTGGTGCATTCCCAATCAAATTTGACCAAAATTTCACCTGAGTTTGGTTCATTGGCACGTTTAGAATCAAATTTGACTAAAATTTCACATGGATTACGTTCATTTGCGTGTTTCCAATCAAAGTTGATTAAACTTTCGCAATGGTTTGGTTCAATTGCGTGTTTCCAATCAAATTTGACCTGGATTATGTTCATTTGCATGTTTCGTATCAAATTTGACTAAAATTTCACACTAATTTGGTTCATTTCCCAATAAAATTTTACTAAAATTTCATCCGAGTTTGATTCATTGTCGCCTTTACAATCAAATTTTGCTAAAGTTTCACCTGAACTTTGTTCATTTGCTTGTTTCCAATCAAATTTAACTAAAATTTCACATTAGTTTGGTTCATTGGTGCGTTCCCAATAAAATTTTACTAAAATTTCATCCGAGTTTGATTCATTGGCGCCTTTTCAATCAAATTTTGCTAAAGTTTCACCTGAACTTTGTTCATTTGCTTGTTTCCAATCGAATTTAACTAAAATTTCATATTAGTTTGGTTCATTGGTGCGTTCCCAATAAAATTTTACTAAAATTTCATCCGAGTTTGATTCATTGGCGCCTTTTCAATCAAATTTTGCTAAAGTTTCACCTGAACTTTGTTCATTTGCTTGTTTCCAATCGAATTTAACTAAAATTTCATATTAGTTTGGTTCATTGGTGCGTTCCCAATAAAATTTTACTAAAATTTCATCCGAGTTTGATTCATTGGCGCCTTTTCAATCAAATTTTGCTAAAGTTTCACCTGAACTTTGTTCATTTGCTTGTTTCCAATCGAATTTAACTAAAATTTCATATTAGTTTGGTTCATTGGTGCGTTCCCAATAAAATTTTACTAAAATTTCATCCGAGTTTGATTCATTGGCGCCTTTTCAATCAAATTTTGCTAAAGTTTCACCTGAACTTTGTTCATTTGCTTGTTTCCAATCGAATTTAACTAAAATTTCATATTAGTTTGGTTCATTGGTGCGTTCCCAATAAAATTTTACTAAAATTTCATCCGAGTTTGATTCATTGGCGCCTTTTCAATCAAATTTTGCTAAAGTTTCACCTGAACTTTGTTCATTTGCTTGTTTCCAATCGAATTTAACTAAAATTTCATATTAGTTTGGTTCATTGGTGCGTTCCCAATAAAATTTTACTAAAATTTCATCCGAGTTTGATTCATTGGCGCCTTTTCAATCAAATTTTGCTAAAGTTTCACCTGAACTTTGTTCATTTGCTTGTTTCCAATCAAATTTGCACTTTTCCAATCAAATTTGAGTAAAATTTTACCTGAGTTTAGTTTGTTGGCGAGTTTATAATCAAATTTGAGTAAAATTTCACCTAGATTATGTTCATTTGAGAGTTTCCAATCAAATTTGACTAAAATTTCACAATGGTTTGGGTCATTTGCGCATTCCGAATCAAATTTGATTAAAATTTTACTTAAGTTTGGTTTATTGGTGCGTTTACAATCAAATTTGACTAAAATTTCACCTGGATTATGATCATTTGCGTGTTTCCAATCAAATTTGACAAAAATTTCACATGGATTGGTGCATTGGCCCATTCTCAATTAAATTTAACTAAAATTTCACATGAGTTTGTTTTACTGGGGCGATTACAATCAAATTTGGCTATAATGTCACCAGGATTATGTTCATTTACGTGTTTCCAATAATATTTGACTAAAATTTCACATTAATTTGGTGCATTTGCGCTTTCCCAAATAAAATTTGTCTAAAATTTCACCCGAGTTTGGTTCATTGGCGCGTTTACAATCAAATTTGACTAAAATTTCACCCGGATTATGTTGATTTACGTGTTTCCAGTCAAATTTGACTAAAATTTCACATTAATTTGGTTCATTGGGGTGTTCCAAATCAAATTTGACTAAAATTTCACCTGATTTTGGTTCATTGGCTCGTTTACATTCAAATTTGACTATAATTTCAACTGGATTATGTTCATTTGCATGTTTCCAATCAACTTTGACTCTTATTTCACATTGGTTTGGTTCATTAGGACGTTTCCAATCAAATTTGACTAAAATTTCACCAGAGTTTGGTTCATTGGCGCGTTTACAATCAAATTTGACTATAATGTCATCTGGCTTATGTTCATTTGCGTGTTTCCAATCAAATTTGAATAAAAATTCACATTGACTTGGTTCATCGGCACGTTCCCAATCAAATTTGGCAAAAATTTCACCTGAGTTTGATTCATTGGCGAGTTTACAATCAAATTTTACTAAAATTTCACCTAGATTAGGTTCATTTGCGTGTTTCCAATCAAATTTGACTAAAATTTCACATTTATTTGGTTCATTAGTGCGTTCCCAATCAAATTTGACTTAACTTTCACCTGAGTTTGGTTCATTGGCGTGTTTACAATTGAATTTGACTGAAATTTCACCTAGATTATGTTCATTTGCATGTTCCCAATCAAATTTGGCTAAAATTTCACACTGATTTGGTTCATTGGCATGTTCCCAAGCAAATTTGACAAGAATTTCACCTGCGTTTTGGTTCATCGGCGCATTTACAGTCAAATTTGACTAAAATTTCACCTGGATTATGTTCATTTGCATGTTTCCAATCAAATTTGTCTAAAATTTCACAGTGATTTGGTTCATTGGCGCGTTCCCAATCAAATTTGACTAAAATTTCACTTGAGTTTGCTTCATTGGCGCGTTTACAGTCAAATTTGACTAAAATTTCACCTGGATTATGTTCATTTGCGTTTTTCCAATCAAATTTGACTAAAATTTCATAATAGTTTGGTTTATTTGCGTGTTCCCAATCAAATTTGTTTAAAATTTCACCTGAGTTTGGTTCATTCGCGCGTTTACAATCAAATTTGACTAAAACTTCACCTGGATTATGTTCATTTGCGTGTTTCCAATCAAATTTGACTAAAATTTCACCTGGATTATGTTCATTTGCGTGTTTCCAATCAAATTTGACTAAAACTTCACCTGGATTATGTTCATTTGCGTGTTTCCAATCAAATTTGACTAAAATTTCACAATGGTTTGGTTGATTTGCGCGTTCCCAATGAAATTTGATTAAAATATCACCAGAGTTTGCTTCATTAGCGCTTTTACAATCAAATTTGACTAAAATTTCACCTGAAATATGTGCATTTGCGTGTTTCCAATCAAATTTGACAAAAATCTCACATCGATTTGGTTCATTGGCGCGTTGACAATCAAATTTGACTATAATGTCACCTGGCTTATGTTCATTTGTGTGTTTCCAATCAAATTTGACTAAAATTACACATTTAATTGGTTCGTTGGCGCGTTCCCAATCAAATTTGACTAAAATTTCGCCTGAGTTTAGTTCATTGGCTCGTTTACAATCAAATTTTACTAAAATTTCACGTGGACTATGTTCATTTGCATGTTTTCACTCAAATTTGACTAGAATTTCACCTGAGTTCGGTTCAATAGCATGTTTACAATCAAATTTGACTAAAATCTCACCTGGACTATATTCATTTGCGAGTTTCCAATCAAATTTGACTAAAATTTCACATTTATTTGGTTTATTGGCACGTTCCCAATCAAATTTGACTAAAAGTTCGCCTGAGTTTGGTTCATTAGCACGTTTACAATCAAATTTTACTAAAATTTCATCTGGATTAGGTTCATTTGCGCGTTTCCAATCAAATTTGACTAAAATTTCACCTGAATCTGGTTCATTGGCGTGTTTACAATCAAATTTGACTGAAATTTCTCCTGGATTATGTTCATTTACGTGTTTCCAAATAAATTTGACTAAAATTTCACATTAATTTTGTTCATTAGCGCATTCCCAAACAAATTTGACTAGAATTTCTCATAAGTTTGGTTTATTTGCGCTTTCCCAATCAAATTTGAGTAAAATTTTGCCTGAGTTTGGTTCATTGGCGCGTTTACAATCAAATTTGACAAAAATTTCACCTAGATTATTTTCATTTGCGTGTTTCCAATCAAATTTGACTAAAATTTCACCTGAGTTTGGTTCATTGGCGCGTTTACAATCAAATTTGACAAAAATTTCACCTAGATTATTTTCATTTGCGTGTTTCCAATCAAATTTGACTAAAATTTCACATTGGTTTGGTTCATTGGCGTGTTCCCAATCAATCATGTTTACGATCAAATTTGACTATAATGTCACCTAGATTATGTTCACTTGCATGTTTCCTATCAAATTTGACTAAAATTTCACATTAATTTGGTTCATTTGCGCGTTCCCAATCAAATTTTAGTAAAATTTCACTTGAGTTTGGTTCATTGGCGCGTTTACAATCAAATTTGACTACAATTTCACCTGGATTATTTTTATTTGCGTGTTTCCAATCAAATTTGACTAAAATTTCACATTAATTTGGTTCATTTGCCCGTTCCCAATCAAATTTGACTAAAATTTCACCCGAGTTTGGTTCATTAGCACGTTTACAATCAAATTTGACTAAAATTTTATTAGAATTATGTTCATTTGCGCGTTCCCAATCAAATTTGACTAAAATTTCAAAATGGTTTGGATCATTTGTGCGTTCCCAATCAAATTTGACTAAAATTTCCCATGAGTTTGGTTCATTGGCGCATTTGCAATCTAATTTTACTAAAATTTCACCAAGATTATGTTCATTTGCATGGTTCCAATCAAATTTGACTAAAATCTCACATTGATTTGGTTCATTGGCGCGTTCCCAATCAAATTTGACTAAAATTTCGTCTTGATTAGGTTCATTTGCGTGTTTCCAATCAAATTTGACTAAAATTTCACATTGATTTGGTTCATTGGCGGTTCCCAATCAAATTTGACTAAAATTTCACCTGAGCTTGGTCTATTGGCGCGTTTGCAATCAAATTTGACTAAAATTTTGTCTGGATTATGTTCATTTGCGTGTTTCCAATCAAATTTGACTAAAATTTCACATTGATTTGGTTCATTGGCACATTCCCAATCAGATTTAACTGAAATTTTACCTGAGTTTGGTTCATTGGCACGTTTAGAATCAAATTTGACTAAAACTTCACCTAAGTTTGGTTCATTAGCGCGTTTACAATCAAATTTGACTAAAATCTAACCTGGATTATGTTCATTTTCGTGTTTTCAAACAAATTTGACTAAAATTTCACCAGAATTATGTTCATTTGCATGTTTCCGATCAAATTGGACAATAATTTCACAATGGTTTGGTTCATTTACGCGTTCCCAATCAAATTTGACTAAAATTTCACCTGAATTTGGCTCATTGGCGCATTAGCAATCAAGTTTTTACTAAAATTTCACCTGATTATGTTCATTTGCGTGCTTACAATCAAAATTGACCATAATTTCACATTGATTTGGATCATTGGCGCGTTCCCAATCAAATTTGACTAAAATTTCACCTGAGTTTGGTTCATTGGCGTGTTTACAATCAAATTTCACTATAATTTCACTAGGATTATGTTCATTTGCATGTTTCAGATCAAATTTGACTAAAATTTCATGCTAATTTGGTTCATTTGTGCGTTCCCAATAAAATTTGACCAAAATTTCACCTGAGTTTTGCTCACTATCGCGTTTGCAATCAAATTTGACTAAAATTTCACCCGAACTTTGTTCATTTGCGTATTTCCAATAAAATTTGACTTAAATTTCACATTAGTTTGGTTCATTGGCGCGTTCCCAATCAAATCTGACTAAAATTTCACCTGAGTTTGGTTCATTGGCACGTTTGAATCAAATTTGACTAAAATTTCACCTAAGTTTGGTTCATTGGCGTGTTTCCAATCAAATTTGACTAAAATCTCACCTGGATTATGTTCATTTGCATGTTTCCAATCGAATTTGACTAAACTTTCACATTGATTTGGTTCATTGGTGCATTCCCAATCAAATTTGACTAAAATTTCGCCTGAGTTTGTTTCATTAGCACGTTTACAATCAAATTTCAATATAATTTCACCTGGATTATGTTCATTTGCGTGTTTCCAATCAAATTTCACTAAAATTTCACATTAATTTGGTTCATTTGCGCGTTCCCAATAGAATTTGACTAAACTTTCACCTGAGTTTGGTTCATTGGCGTGTTTACAATCAAATTTGACTAAAATTTTACTTAGATTATGTTCATTCGTGTGTTTCCAATCAAATTTGAGTAAAATTTCAAAATTGATTTGATTCATTAGCGCGTTCCCAATCAAATTTGACTAAAATTTCACCTGAGTTCGGTTCTTTGGCTCGTTTACAATCAAATTTGACTAAAATTTCACCTGAATTAGGTTCTTCGGCTCGTTTACAATCAATTTTAACTAAAATCTCACCTGGGTTATGTTCATTTGCGAGTTTCCAATCAAATTTGACTAAAATTTCACATTGATTTGGTTCATAGGCTCGTTCCCAATCAAATTTGACTAAAATTTCACAAGAGTTTGGTTCATTGGCTCGTTTACAATCAAATTTCACTGAAATTTCTCCTGGACTATGTTCGTTTGCGTGTTTTCATTCAAATTTGACTAAAATTTCACCCGAGTTTGGTTCATTGGCGCGTTTACAATCAAATTCGACTAAAATCTCACCTGGATTATGTTCATTTGCGAGTTTCCAATCAAATTTGACTAAAATTTCACATTCATTTGGTTCATTGGCGCGTTCCCAATCAAATTTGACTAAAATTTCACCTGATTTTGGTTCATTGGCATGTTTACAATCAAATTTGACTAAAATTTCACCTAAGTTTGGTTCATTGGCACGTTTACAGTCAAATTTGACTAAAATCTCACCTGGATTATGTTCATTTCCCTTTTTCCAATCAAATTTGACTAAAATTTCACCAGAATTATGTTCATTTGAGTGTTTCCAATCAAATTTGACAATAATTTCACAATGATTTGGTTCATTTACACGTTCTCATTCAAATTTGACTAAAATTTCACCTGAGTTTGGTTCATTGACGCGTTTGCAATCAAATTTGCGTGCTTCCAATCAAATTTGACTATAATTTCACATTAATTTGGTTCATTGGCGCGTTCTCAATCAAATTTGACTAAAATTTCACCTGAATTTAGTTCATTGGCACGCTTAGAATCAAATTTAACTAAAATTTCACCTGGATTATGTTCATTTGCGCGTTTCCAATCAAATTTGACTAAAGGTTCACATTAATTTGGTTCATTTGCGCGTTCCCAATAAAACTTGACTAAACTTTCACTTGAATTTGGTTCATTGGCGCGTTTACAATCAAATTTGACTACAAATTTCACCTGGATTTTGGTCATTTATGTGTTACCAATCAAATTTGACTAAAATTTCAAAATTGATTTGATTCATTGGCGGGTTCCCAATCAAATTTAACTAAAATTTCACCTGAGTTCGGTTCTTTGGCTCGTTTGCAATCAAATTTGACTAAAATTTCACCTGAATTTGGTTCTTTGGCTCGTTTACAATCAATTTCGACTAAAATCTCACCTGGTTTATGTTCATTTGTGAGTTTCCAGTCAAATTTGACTAAAATTTCATCTAAGTTTTATTCATTGGCCCGTTTACAATCAAATTTTACTAAAATTTCACCTGGGCTATGTTCATTTGCGTGTTTCCATTCGAATTTGACTAAAATTTAACGGAGTTTGGTTCACTGGCGCGTTTACAATCAAATTTCACTATAATTTCACTTGGATTATGTTCATTTGCATGATTCAAATCAAATTTGACTAAAATTTCGCGCTAATTTGGTTCATTTGCACGTTCCCAATAAAATTTGACTATAATTTCACCTGGATTATGTTCATTTGCATGATTCAAATCAAATTTGACTAAAATTTCACCTGAATTTTGTTCGTTTGTGTGTTTCCAATCAAAATTGACTAAAATTTCAAAATTGATTTGATTCATTGGTGCGTTCCCAATCAAATTTGACTAAAATTTCACCTAATTTGGGTTCTTTGGCTCGTTTGCAATCAAATTTGACTAAAATTTCACCTGAATTCGGTTCTTTGGTTCGTTTACAATCAATTTTGACTAAAATCTCACCTGGGTTATGTTCATTTGTGAGTTTCCAGTCAAATTTGACTGAAATTTCACCAAAGTTTTATTCATTGGCTCGTTTACAATCAAATTTTACTAAAATTTCACCTGGACTATGTTCATTTGCGTGTTTCCAATCAAATTTGACTAAAATTTCACCTGGACTATGTTCATTTGCGTGTTTCCATTCAAATTTGACTAAAATTTAACGGAGTTTGGTTCATTGACGCGTTTACAATCAAATTTCACTATAATTTCACCTGGATTACGTTCATTTGCATGTTTCAAATCAAATTTGACTAAAATTTCACCCGAGCTTGGTTCATTGTCGCGTTTACAATCAGATTTGACTAAAATTTCACCTAGACTTTGTTCATTTGCTTGTCTCCAATCAAATTTGACTAAAATTTCACATTAGTTTGGTTCATCGGTGCGTTCCCAGTATAATTTTACTAAAATTTCACCTGAGTTTGGTTTATTGGCGCGTTTACAATCAAATTTCACTATAATGTCACCTAGATTATGTTCATCTGCTTGCTTCAAATCAAATTTGACTAAAATTTCACGCTAATTTGGTTCATTTGCACGTTCCCAATA
Source organism: Olea europaea var. sylvestris (assembly GCF_002742605.1). Lineage (NCBI taxonomy): Eukaryota > Viridiplantae > Streptophyta > Magnoliopsida > Lamiales > Oleaceae > Olea > Olea europaea. The sequence continues at coordinate 212,251 of NW_019227926.1, forward strand.
AAATTTGGCAAAAATTTCACCCGAGCTTGGTTCATTGTCGCGTTTACAATCAAATTTGACTAAAATTTCACCTAGACTTTGTTCATTTGCTTGTCTCCAATCAAATTTGACTAAAATTTCACATTAGTTTGGTTCATCGGTGCGTTCCCAATAAAATTTTACTAAGATTTCACCTGAGTTTGGTTTATTCGCACGTTTACAATCAAATTTCACTATAATTTCACCTGGATTATGTTCATTTGCGTGTTTCCAATCAAATTTGACTAAAGGTTCACATTGATTGGGTTCTTTAGCGTGTTTCCAATAAAACTTGACTAAACTTTCACCTGAGTTTGGTTCATTAGCGCGTTTACAATCAAATTTGACTAAAATTTCACCTGAATTTTGTTCATTTGTGTGTTTCCAATCAAATTTGACTAATATTTCAAAATTGGTTTGATTCATTGGCGCGTTCCCAATCAAATTTGATTAAAATTTCACCTGAGTTCGTTTCTTTGGCTCGTTTACAATCAAATTTGACAAAACTTTCACCTGAATTCAGTTCTTCGACTCGTTTACAATCAATTTTAACTAAAATCTCACCTGGGTTATGTTCATTTGCAAGTTTCCAGTCAAATTTGACTAAAATTTCACCTAAGTTTTATTCATTGGCTCGTTTATAATCAAATTTTACTAAAATTTCACCTGTACTATGTTCATTTGAGTGTTTCATTCAAATTTGACTAAAATTTAACCGAGTTTGGTTCATTGGCATGTTTACAATCAAATTTGACTAAAATCTCACATGGATTATGTTCATTTGCATGTTTCCAATCAAATTTGACTAAAATTTCACATTCATTTGGTTCATTAGCTCGTTTCCAATAAAATTTGATTAAAATTTCACCTGAGTTTGGTTCATTGGCACGTTTACAATCAAATTTTACTAAAATTTCACCTGGACCAGGTTCATTCGCGTGTTTCCAATCAAATTTGACTAAAATTTCACATTGATTAGGTTCATAGGCGCGTTCCCAATCAAATTTGATGAAAATTTCACTTGAATTTGGTTCATTGGCTCGTTTACAATCAAATTTCACTAAAATTTCACCTGGACTATGTTCATTTGCGTGTTTCCATTCAAATTTGACTAAAATTTCACTTGAGTTTGGTTCATTGGCGCGTTTACAATCAAATTTCACTAAAATTTCACCTGGACTATGTTCATTTGCGTGTTTCCATTCAAATTTGACTAAAATTTCACTTGAGTTTGGTTCATTGGCGCGTTTACAATCAAATTTGACTAAAATCTCACTTGGATTATGCTCATTTGCGAGTTTCCAATCAAATTTGACTAAAATTTCATATTCATCGGTTTCATTGGCGTGTTCCCAATCAAATCTGACTAAAATTTCACCTGAGTTTGATTCATTGGCACGTTTACAATCAAATTTGACTACAATTTCCCCTAAGTTTGGTTCATTGGCGTGTTTATAATCAAATTTGACTAAAATCTCACCTGGATTATGTTCATTTGCGTGTTTCCAATCAAATCTGGCTAAAATTTCACCGGAATTATGTTCATTTGCATGTTTCCAATCGAATTTGACAAAACTTTCACATTGATTTGGTTCATTGGCGCGTTCCCAATCAAATTTGACTAAAATTTCACCGGGGTTTGTTTCATTGGCACGTTTACAATCGAATTTCACTATAATTTCACCTGGATTATGTTCATTTCCGTGTTTCCAATCAAATTTGACTAAAATTTCACATTAATTTGGTTCATTTGCGCGTTCCCAATAGAATTAGACTAAACTTTCACCTGAGTTTGGTTCATTGGCGCGTATACAATCAAATTTCACTATAATTTCGCCTGGATTATGTTCATTTGCGTGTTTCCAATCAAATTTGACTATAATTTCACATTGATTTGGTTCATAGGCCGTTTCCAATCAAATTTGACTAAAATTTCACCTGAGTTTGGTTCATTGGCTCGTTTACAAGCAAATTTCACTAAAATTTCATCTGGACTATGTTCATTTGCGTGTTTTCATTCAAATTTGACTAAAATTTCATCCGAGTTTAGTTCATTGGCTCGTTTACAATCAAATTCGACTAAAATCTCACCTGGATTATGTTCATTTGCGAGTTTCCAATCAAATTTGACTAAAATTTCGCATTCATTTGGTTCATTGGCGCATTCCCAATCAAATTTGGCTAAAATTTCACCTGATTTTGGCTCATTGGCACGTTTACAATCAAATTTGACTAAAATTTCACCTAAGTTTGGTTCATTCGCACGTTTACAATCAAATTTGACTAAAATTGGCGCCCTCACATTGATTTGGTTCATTGGCGCGCTCCCAATCAAATTTGACTAAAATTTCACCTGAGTTCGTTTCATTGGCACGTTTACAATCAAATTCACTATAATTTAACCTGGATTATGTTCATTTGCGTGTTTCCAATCAAATTTGACTAAAATTTCACATTAATTTGGTTCATTTGCACGCTCCCAATAGAATTTGACTAAACTTTCACCTAAGTTTGGTTCATTGGCGCGTTAACAATCAAATTTGACTGAAATTTCACCTGGATTATGTTTGTTTGTGTGTTTCCAATCAAATGTCTAAAATGTCAAAATTGATTATATTCATTAGCGCGTTCCCAATCAAATTTGACTAAAATTTCACCTGAGTTTGGTT
>NW_019227926.1:217918-219096 GCF_002742605.1 Olea europaea var. sylvestris
CAATCAAATTTGACTAAAATTTCACCTGAATTTGGTTCATTGGCTCGTTTACAATCAAATTTTACTAAAATTTCACCTGGACTATGTTCATTTGCATGTTTCCATTCAAATTTGACAAAAATTTCACCCGAGTTTGGTTCATTGGCGCATTTACAATCAAATTTGACTAAATCTCACCTGGATTATGTTCATTTGCGAGTTCCCAATCAAATTCGACTAAAATTTCATATTCATCTGGTTCATAGGCGCGTTTCCAATCAAATCAGACTAAAATTTCACTTGAATTTGGTTCATTGGCACATTTGTAATCAAATTTGACTAAAATTTCACCTAAGTTTGGTTCATTGGCGTGTTTATAATCAAATTTGACTAAAATCTCACCAGGATTATGTTCATTTGCGTGTTTCCATTCAAATTTGACTAAAATTTCACCAGAATTATGTTCATTTGCGTGTTTCCAATCGAATTTGACTAAACTTTCACATTGATTGGGTTTATTGGCGCATTCCCAATCAAATTTGACTAAAATTTCACCTGAGTTTGTTTCATTGGCACGTTTCCAATCAAATTTCACTATAATTTCACCTGGATTATGTTCATTTGCATGTTTCCAATCAAATTTGACTAAAATTTCACATTAATTTGGTTCATTTGCACATTCCCAATAGAATTTGACTAAACTTTCACCTGAGTTTGGTTTATTGGCGCGTTTACAATCAAATTTGACTAAAATTTCACCTGGATTATGTTCATTTGTGTGTTTCCAATCAAATTTGACTAAAATTTCAAAATTGATTTGATTCATTAGCGTGTTCCCAATCAAATTTGACTAAAATTTCGCCTGAGTTCGATTCTTTGGCTCGTTTATAATCAAATTTGAGTGAAATCTCACCTGGATTATGTTCATTTGTGAGTTTCCAATCAAATTTGACTAAAGTTTCACATTGATTAGGTTCATAGGCGCATTCCCAATCAAATTTGACTAAAATTTTACCAGAGTTTGGTTCATTGGCATGTTTACAATCAAATTTGACTAAAATTTCACCTAAGTTTGGTTCATTGGCACGTTTACAGTCAAATTTGACTAAAATCTCACCTGGATTATGTTCATTTGCCTTTTTCCAAACAAATTTGACTAAAATTTCACCAGAATTATGTTCATTTGCGTGTTTCCAATC
>NW_019227926.1:222908-251672 GCF_002742605.1 Olea europaea var. sylvestris
ATCAAATTTGACTAAAATTTCACCTGGATTATGTTCATTTGCGTGTTTCCAATCAAATTTGACTAAAATTTCACATTGGTTTAGATCATTGGTGCGTTCCCTATCAAATTTGACTAAAATTTCACCTGGGTTTGGTTCATTGGCCCGTTTCCAATCTAATTTGACTAAAATTTCACCGGAATTTAGTTCATTGGCGGATTTCTAATCAAATTTGACTGAAATTTCACTTGAGTTTGGTTCATTGGTGCCTTTCTAACTAAATTTGACTAAAATTTCACATAATTTTGGTTCATTGGCATATTTCAAATCAAATTTGACTAAAATTTCACTTAAGTTTCGTTCATTGGCGTGTATCAAATCAAGTTTGACTAAAATTTCATCTGAATTTTTTTCTTTTGGCGCGTTTCCCATCATATTTGACTAAAATTTCACTTAAGTTTGGTTCATTAACGCGTTTCCAATCATATTTGACTAAAATTTTACCGGGATTTATTTCAATGGCGGGTTTCTAATCAAATTTGACTAAACTTTCACGTAAATTTGGTTCATTGGTGCATTTTCAATCGAATTTGACAAAAATTTCACCTGAGTTTCATTCATTGGCTTGTATCAAATCATTTTTTACTAAAATTTCATATGAATTTTGTTCGTTGACCCATTTTCAATGGCGCAATTCCAATAAACTTTGACTAAAAATTCGTCGGGATTTTGTTCATTGGCGTGTTTCTAATCAAATTTGACTATAATTTCATCTTAATTATGTTCCTTGGAGCGTTTTCAATCAAATTTTGACTAAAATTTCACCTGAGCTTGGTTCATTGGTGTGTTTTCAATCAAATTTAACTAAAATTTCACATGAGTTTGGTTCATTGGTACATTTCGAATCATATTTGACTAAAATTTCAAGCGGATTTTTTTGTTGGTACGTTTTCAATCAAAATTTGACTAAAATTTCACATGAGTTGTGTTCATTTGACTATAAGTTCACTAAGGTTTCATTCATTAGCACGTATCAAATCAAATTTGACTAATATTTCATATGAATTTTGTTCGTTGAGGCGTTTCCCCTCAAATTTGACCAAAATTTTACATCGGTTTCGTTCATTGGCGCGTTTCAAATCAATTTTGAGGAAAATTTCACATTAGTTTTGTTCATTGGCATGTCCCAATAAAATTTGACTATAATTTCACCTGGATTATGTTCATTTGCATGATTCAAATCAAATTTGACTAAAATTTCACCTGAATTTTGTTCGTTTGTGTGTTTCCAATCAAAATTGACTAAAATTTCAAAATTGATTTGATTCATTGGTGCGTTCCCAATCAAATTTGACTAAAATTTCACCTAATTTGGGTTCTTTGGCTCGTTTGCAATCAAATTTGACTAAAATTTCACCTGAATTCGGTTCTTTGGTTCGTTTACAATCAATTTTGACTAAAATCTCACCTGGGTTATGTTCATTTGTGAGTTTCCAGTCAAATTTGACTGAAATTTCACCAAAGTTTTATTCATTGGCTCGTTTACAATCAAATTTTACTAAAATTTCACCTGGACTATGTTCATTTGCGTGTTTCCATTCAAATTTGACTAAAATTTAACGGAGTTTGGTTCATTGACGCGTTTACAATCAAATTTCACTATAATTTCACCTGGATTACGTTCATTTGCATGTTTCAAATCAAATTTGACTAAAATTTCACCCGAGCTCGGTTCATTGTCGCGTTTACAATGAAATTTGACTAAAATTTCACCTAGACTTTGTTCATTTGCTTGTCTCCAATCAAATTTGACTAAAATTTCACATTAGTTTGGTTCATCGGTGCATTCCCAGTATAATTTTACTAAAATTTCACCTAGACTTTGTTCATTTGCTTGTCTCCAATCAAATTTGACTAAAATTTCACATTAGTTTGGTTCATCGGTGCATTCCCAGTATAATTTTACTAAAATTTCACCTGAGTTTGGTTTATTGGCGCGTTTACAATCAAATTTCACTATAATGTCACCTGGATTATGTTCATCTGCATGCTTCAAATCAAATTTGACTAAAATTTCACGCTAATTTGGTTCATTTGCACGTTCCCAATAAAATTTGGCAAAAATTTCACCCGAGCTTGGTTCATTGTCGCGTTTAAAATCAAATTTGACTAAAATTTCACCTAGACTTTGTTCATTTGCTTGTCTCCAATCAAATTTGACTAAAATTTCACCTAGACTTTGTTCATTTGCTTGTCTCCAATCAAATTTGACTAAAATTTCACATTAGTTTGGTTCATCGGTGCGTTCCCAATAAAATTTTACTAAGATTTCACCTGAGTTTGGTTTATTCGCACGTTTACAATCAAATTTCACTATAATTTCACCTGGATTATGTTCATTTGCGTGTTTCCAATCAAATTTGACTAAAGGTTCACATTGATTGGGTTCTTTAGCGTGTTTCCAATAAAACTTGACTAAACTTTCACCTGAGTTTGGTTCATTAGCGCGTTTACAATCAAATTTGACTAAAATTTCACCTGAATTTTGTTCACTTGTGTGTTTCCAATCAAATTTGACTAATATTTCAAAATTGGTTTGATTCATTGGTGCGTTCCCAATCAAATTTGATTAAAATTTCACCTGAGTTCGTTTCTTTGGCTCGTTTACAATCAAATTTGACAAAAATTTCACCTGAATTCAGTTCTTCGACTCGTTTACAATCAATTTTAACTAAAATCTCACCTGGGTTATGTTCATTTGCAAGTTTCCAGTCAAATTTGACTAAAATTTCACCTAAGTTTTATTCATTGGCTCGTTTATAATCAAATTTTACTAAAATTTCACCTGGACTATGTTCATTTGAGTGTTTCCATTCAAATTTGACTAAAATTTAACCGAGTTTGGTTCATTGGCGTGTTTACAATCAAATTTGACTAAAATCTCACATGGATTATGTTCATTTGCGTGTTTCCAATCAAATTTGACTAAAATTTCACATTCATTTGGTTCATTAGCTCGTTTCCAATAAAATTTAATTAAAATTTCACCTGAGTTTAGTTCATTGGCACATTTACAATCAAATTTTGCTAAAATTTCACCTGGACCAGGTTCATTCGCGTGTTTCCAATCAAATTTGACTATAATTTCACATTGATTAGGTTCATAGGCGCGTTCCCAATCAAATTTGACTAAAATTTCACTTGAATTTGGTTCATTGGCTCGTTTACAATCAAATTTCACTAAAATTTCACCTGGACTATGTTCATTTGCGTGTTTTCATTCAAATTTGACTAAAATTTCACTTGAATTTGCTTCATTGGCTCGTTTACAATCAAATTCGACTAAAATCTCACCTGGATTATGTCCATTTGCGTTTTTCCAAACAAATTTGACTCAAATTTCACCAGAATTATGTTCATTTGCGAGTTTCCAACCAAATTTGACTAAAATTTCACATTCATTTGGTTCATTGGCGCATTCCCAATCAAATTTGACTAAAATTTCACCTGATTTTGGTTCATTGGCATGTTTACAATCAAATTTGACTAAAATTTCACCTAAGTTTGGTTCATTAGCACGTTTACAGTCAAATTTGACTAAAATCTCACCTGGATTATGTTCATTTGCCTTTTTCCAAACAAATTTGACTCAAATTTCACCAGAATTATGTTCATTTGCGTGTTTCCAATCAAATTTGACAATAATTTCACAATGGTTTGGTTCATTTACACGTTCCCAATCAAATTTGACTAAAATTTCACCTGAGTTTAGTTCATTGACGCGTTTGCAATCAAATTTGCGTGCTTCCAATCAAATTTGACTGTAATTTCACATTGATTTGGTTCATTGGCGTGTTCTCAATCAAATTTGACTAAAATTTCACCTGAGTTTAGTTCATTGGCACGTTTAGAATCAAATTTTACTAAAATTTCACCTGGATTATGTTCATTTGCGTGTTTCCAATCAAATTTGATTAAAATTCCGAAATGGCTTGGTTAAATTGCGCTTTCCCAATCAAATTTGATTAAAATTTCACCAGAGTTTGGTTCATTGTCACGTTTACAATCAAATTTGGCTAAAATTTCACCAAGACTTTGTTCATTTACGTGTTTCCAATCAAATTTGACAAAAATTTCACATTAGTTTGGTTCATTGGTGCGTTCCCAATAAAATTTGACTAAAATTTCACCGAAATTTTGTTCATTGCCGCGTTTTCAATCGAATTTCACTATAATTTCACCTGGATTATGTTCATTTGCGTGTTTCCAATCAAATTTGACTATAATTTCACATTGATTTGGTTCATAGGCGCGTTTCCAATCAAATTTGACTAAAATTTCACCTGAGTTTGGTTCATTGGTTCGTTTACAATCAAATTTCACTAAAATTTCATCTGGACTATGTTCATTTGCGTGTTTTCATTCAAATTTGACTAAAATTTCACCTGAGTTTGGTTCATTGGTTCGTTTACAATCAAATTTCACTAAAATTTCATCTGGACTATGTTCATTTGCGTGTTTTCATTCAAATTTGACTAAAATTTCACCCGAGTTTAGTTCATTGGCACGTTTACAATCAAATTAGACTAAAATCTCACCTGGATTATGCTCATTTGCGAGTTTCCAATCAAATTTGACTAAAATTTCGCATTCATTTGGTTCATTGGCGCGTTCCCAATCAAATTTGACTAAAATTTCACCTGATTTTGGCTTATTGGCACGTTTACAATCAAATTTGACTAAAATTTCATCTAAATTTGGTTCATTCGCACGTTTACAATCAAATTTGACTAAAATTGGCGCGTTCACATTGATTTGGTTCATTGGCGCGCTCCCAATCAAATTTGACTAAAATTTCACCTGAGTTTGTTTCATTGGCACGTTTACAATCAAATTTCACTATAATTTCACCTGGATTATGTTCATTTGCATGTTTCCAATCAAATTTGACTAAAATTTCACGTGAGTTTGTTTCATTGGCACGTTTACAATCAAATTTCACTATAATTTCACCTGGATTATGTTCATTTGCATGTTTCCAATCAAATTTGACTAAAATTTCACGTGAGTTTGTTTCATTGGCACGTTTACAATCAAATTTCACTATAATTTCACCTGGATTATGTTCATTTGCATGTTTCCAATCAAATTTGACTAAAATTTCACGTGAGTTTGTTTCATTGGCACGTTTACAATCAAATTTCACTATAATTTCACCTGGATTATGTTCATTTGCATGTTTCCAATCAAATTTGACTAAAATTTCACGTGAGTTTGTTTCATTGGCACGTTTACAATCAAATTTCACTATAATTTCACCTGGATTATGTTCATTTGCATGTTTCCAATCAAATTTGACTAAAATTTCACGTGAGTTTGTTTCATTGGCACGTTTACAATCAAATTTCACTATAATTTCACCTGGATTATGTTCATTTGCATGTTTCCAATCAAATTTGACTAAAATTTCACCTAAGTTTGGTTCATTGGCGTGTTTATAATCAAATTTGACTAAAATCTCACCAGGATTATGTTCATTTGCGTGTTTCCAATCAAATTTGACTAAAATTTCACCAGAATTATGTTCATTTGCGTGTTTCCAATCAAATTTGACTAAAATTTCACGTGAGTTTGTTTCATTGGCACGTTTACAATCAAATTTCACTATAATTTCACCTGGATTATGTTCATTTGCATGTTTCCAATCAAATTTGACTAAAATTTCATATTCATCTGGTTCATAGGCGCGTTTCCAATCAAATCAGACTAAAATTTCACCTGAGTTTGGTTCATTGGCGCGTTCCCAATCAAATTTGACTAAAATTTCATATTCATCTGGTTCATAGGCGCGTTTCCAATCAAATCAGACTAAAATTTCACCTGAGTTTGGTTCATTGGCGCGTTCCCAATCAAATTTGACTAAAATTTCATATTCATCTGGTTCATAGGCGCGTTTCCAATCAAATCAGACTAAAATTTCACCTGAGTTTGGTTCATTGGCGCGTTCCCAATCAAATTTGACTAAAATTTCATATTCATCTGGTTCATAGGCGCGTTTCCAATCAAATCAGACTAAAATTTCACCTGAGTTTGGTTCATTGGCGCGTTCCCAATCAAATTTGACTAAAATTTCATATTCATCTGGTTCATAGGCGCGTTTCCAATCAAATCAGACTAAAATTTCACCTGAGTTTGGTTCATTGGCGCGTTCCCAATCAAATTTGACTAAAATTTCATATTCATCTGGTTCATAGGCGCGTTTCCAATCAAATCAGACTAAAATTTCACCTGAGTTTGGTTCATTGGCGCGTTCCCAATCAAATTTGACTAAAATTTCATATTCATCTGGTTCATAGGCGCGTTTCCAATCAAATCAGACTAAAATTTCACCTGAGTTTGGTTCATTGGCGCGTTCCCAATCAAATTTGACTAAAATTTCATATTCATCTGGTTCATAGGCGCGTTTCCAATCAAATCAGACTAAAATTTCACCTGAGTTTGGTTCATTGGCGCGTTCCCAATCAAATTTGACTAAAATTTCATATTCATCTGGTTCATAGGCGCGTTTCCAATCAAATCAGACTAAAATTTCACCTGAGTTTGGTTCATTGGCGCGTTCCCAATCAAATTTGACTAAAATTTCATATTCATCTGGTTCATAGGCGCGTTTCCAATCAAATCAGACTAAAATTTCACCTGAGTTTGGTTCATTGGCGCGTTCCCAATCAAATTTGACTAAAATTTCATATTCATCTGGTTCATAGGCGCGTTTCCAATCAAATCAGACTAAAATTTCACCTGAGTTTGGTTCATTGGCGCGTTCCCAATCAAATTTGACTAAAATTTCACCTAAGTTTGGTTCATTGGCGTGTTCCCAATCAAATTTGACTAAAATTTCACTTGAGTTTGTTTCATTGGCACGTTTACAATCAAATTTCACTATAATTTCACCTGGATTATGTTCATTTGCGTGTTTCCAATCAAATTTGACTAAAATTTCACATTAATTTGCTTCATTTGCACATTCCCAATAGAATTTGACTAAACTTTCACCTGAGTTTGGTTCATTGGCGCGTTTACAATCAAATTTGACTAAAATTTCACCTGGATTATGTTCATTTGTGTGTTTCTGATGCGAACCCCGTAGCAATGGAAACTATAAAACCCACAACGGGATTGATGCGGAACCCAAGAACGCCAATACTAACCCGATTTTGGATCTTGAACCCCAAGAATTGAATCAAGAAACCCTAGATTAGCGAAGAACCTAAAAATCCTTGATTACAATTGAAAGAACCCACAATCCGATTGATAGAACGCCACAAGAAGCTGAATCTTGATAAGTGCCAAGATTGTTCAAGAAGAACAATTAAATTGAAAGAATAATTCTCTCTCTATAATATTAAGCAATAGTCAAAGTTCAAAAAGGTTTTTTACAATGAAAAGATATTCTCCTATTTATACTATTCCTCGAATAGGAGTTAAAAAGGAAATATAATTCTAATAATCTAATAAAATTCCTAAAATATTCGTTCAATATGGTAGGAATTTGATTAAGAATGAAATTCTAGTAAAATAAGGAAAAACGCGGAAAAAAAGGAAAATCGCGCCCAGAAGTGAACCATGCGGTCGCATGGTTAAAACGCGTCCGGCCGCATTGTAGTAGAATTTCGGCCACTTTGATTCTCGGTATCATGCTGTGTGGCCGCATGGTTACACTGCCTAGTGTCGTCTTCGGCTGCTTGTAACGCATTGATCCATTTTGTTTCGGCCTTCGACCCGAACACGAAACTTGTCCCATTTTAAGTCCCGAACATGGTTCCATCAATAGTTTCTTGAACGAGCAATCCCATCGCTTGCTTCACTTGCTTTGCCCTTGATCGCGTCATTGGTCCGCCATCGACTATCAACGGGTCTCGTCTCGCACTTGCCTTCATCGGGCTCGACTCCTGGATCATATCAGTTTCCAATCAAATTTGACAAAAATTTCATCTGAGTTTGGTTCACTGGCTCGTTTACGATCAAATTTCACTAAAATTTCACATGGACTATGTTCATTTGGGTGTTTTCATTCAAATCTGACTAAAATTTCACTCGAGTTTGGTTCTTTGGCGCGTTTACAATCAAATTCGACTAAAATCTCACCTGGGTTATGTTCATTTGTGAGTTTTCAGTCAAATTTGACTAAAATTTCACCTAAATTTTATTCATTGGCTTGTTTACAATCAAGTTTTACTAAATTTTCACCTGGACTATGTTCATTTGCGTGTTTCCATTCAAATATGACTAAAATTTAATCGAGTTTGGTTCATTCGCACGTTTACAATCAAATTTCACTATAATTTCACCTGGATTATGTTCATTTGCATGTTTCAAATCAAATTTGACTAAAATTTAATCGAGTTTGGTTCATTCGCACGTTTACAATCAAATTTCACTATAATTTCACCTGGATTATGTTCATTTGCATGTTTCAAATCAAATTTGACTAAAATTTCACGCTAATTTGGTTCATTTGCACATTCCCAATAAAATTTGACTAAAATTTCACCTGAGCTTGGTTCATTGCCCCGTTTACAATCAAATTTGACTAAAATTTCACCTAGACTTTGTTCATTTGCTTGTCTCCAATCAAATTTGACTAAAATTTCACATTAGTTTGGTTCATTGGTGCGTTCCCAATAAAATTTTACTAAAATTTCAACTGAGTTCGGTTTATTGGCGCGTTTACAATCAAATTTTACTATAATTTCACCTGGATTATGTTCATTTGCGTGTTTCCAATCAAATTTGATTCAAGGTTCACATTAATTTGGTTCATTTGCGCATTTCCAATAAGACTTGACTGAACTTTCACTTGAGTTTGGTTCATTGGCGCATTTACAATCAAATTTGACTAAAATTTCACCTGGATTTTGTTCATTTGTGTGTTTCCAATCAATTTTGACTAAAATTTCAAAATTGATTTGACTCATTGGCGCGTTCCCAATCAAATTTGACTAAAATTTCACCTGGGTTCGGTTCTTTGGCTCGTTTACAATGAAATTTGACTAAAATTTCACCTGAATTTGGTTCTTCGGCTCGTTTACAATCAATTTTGAATAAAATCTCACCTAGGTTATGTTCATTTGCGAGTTTCCAGTCAAATTTGACTAAAATTTTACCTAAGTTTTATTCATTGGCTCGTTTATAATCAAATTTTACTAAAATTTCACCTGGACTATGTTCATTTACGTGTTTCCATTCAAATTTGACTAAAATTTAACCTAGTTTGGTTCATTGGTGCGTTTACAATCAAATTTGACTAAAATCTCACATGGATTATGTTCATTTGGGTGTTTCCAATCAAATTCGACAAAAATTTCACATTCATTTGGTTCATTGGCACATTCCCAATAAATTTTAATTAAAATTTCACCTGAGTTTGGTTCATTGGCGCGTTTACAATCAAATTTTACTAAAATTTCACCTGGACCAGGTTCATTCGCGTGTTTCCAATCAAATTTGACTAAAATTTCTCCTGAATTTGGTTCATTGGCTCGTTTACAATCAAATTTTACTAAAATTTCACCTGGACCAGGTTCATTCGCGTGTTTCCAATCAAATTTGACTAAAATTTCACATTGATTTGGTTCATAGGCGCGTTCCCAATCAAATTTGACTAAAATTTCTCCTGAATTTGGTTCATTGGCTCGTTTACAATCAAATTTCACTAAAATTTCACCTGGACTATGTTCATTTGCGTGTTTCCATTCAAATTTGACTAAAATTTTACCCGAGTTTGGTTCATTGGCACGTTTACAATCAAATTTGACTAAATCTCACCTGGATTATGTTCATTTGCGAGTTTCCAATCAAATTTGACTAAAATTTCATATTCATCTGGTTCATTGGCACGTTCCCAATCAAATCTGACTAAAATTGCACCTGAGTTTGTTTCATTGGCACGTTTACAATGAAATTTGACTAAAATTTCACCTATGTTTGGTTCATTAGCATGTTTAGAATCAAATTTGACTAAAATCTCACTTGGATTATGTTCATTTGCGTGTTTCCAATCAAATTTGACTAAAATTTCATCGGAATTATGTTCATTTGCGTGTTTCCAATCGAATTTGACTAAACTTTCACATTGATTTGGTTCATTGGCGCGTTTACAATCAAATTTGACTAAAATTTCATCGGAATTATGTTCATTTGCGTGTTTCCAATCGAATTTGACTAAACTTTCACATTGATTTGGTTCATTGGCGCATTCCCAATCAAATTTGACTGAAATTTCACGTGGATTATGTTCATTTGCGTGTTTCCAATAAATTTGACTAAAAGTTCACATTAATTTGGTTCATTTGCGCGTTCCCAATAGAATTTGACTCAACTTTCACCTGAGTTTGGTTCATTGGCGCGTTAACAATCAAATTTGACTAAAATTTCACCAGGATTATGTTCATTTGTGTGTTTCCAATCAAATTTGACTAAAATTTCAAAATTGATTTGATTCATTAGCGCGTTCCCAATCAAATTTGACTAAAATTTCACCTGAGATTGGTTCATTGGCGCGTTTACAATCAAATTTGACTAAAATCTCACTTGGATTATGTTCATTTGCGTGTTTCCAATCAAATTTAACTAAAATTTCACATTCATTTGGCTCATTGGCACATTCCCAATAAAATTTGATTAAAATTTCACCTGAGTTTGGTTCATTGGCGCGTTTACAATCAAATTTTACTAAAATTTCACTTGGATTATGTTCATTTGTGTGTTTCCAGTCAAATTTAACTAAAATTTCACATTCATTTGGTTCATTGGCGCGTTCCCAATAAAATTTGATTAAAATTTCACCTGAGCTTGGTTCATTGGCGCGTTTACAATCAAACTTTACTAAAATTTCACCTGGACCAGGTTCATTCGCGTGTTTCCAATCAAATTTGACTCAAATTTCACATTGATTTGGTTCACAGGTGCGTTCCCAATCAAATTTGACTAAAATTTCACCTGAATTTGGTTCATTGGCTCGTTTACAATAAAATTTCACTAAAATTTCACCTGGACTATGTTCATTTACATGTTTCCATTCAAATTTGACAAAAATTTCACCCGAGTTTGGTTCATTGGCGCGTTTACAATGATATTTGACTAAAATCTCACCAGGATTGTGGTCATTTGCGAGTTTCCAATCAAATTTGACTAAAATTTCATATTCATCTGGTTCATTGGCGCGTTCCCAATAAAATCTGACTAAAATTTCACCTGAGTTTGGTTCATTGGCACGTTTACAATCAAATTTGACTAAAATTTCACCTAAGTTTGGTTCATTAGCGTGTTTATAATCAAATTTGACTAAAATCTCACCTGGATTATGTTCATTTGCGTGTTTCCAATCAAATTTGACTAAAATTTCATCGGAATTATGTTCATTTGCGTGTTTCCAATTGAATTTGACTAAACTTTCCCATTGATTTGGTTCATTGGCGCGTTCCCAATCAAATTTGACTAAAATTTCACCTGAGTTTATTTCTTTGGCACGTCTACAATCAAATTTCACTATAATTTCACCTGGATTATGTTCATTAAACTAAACTTTCACCTGAGTTTGGTTCATCGGCGTGTTTACAATCAAATTTGACTAAAATTTCACATGGATTATGTTCATTTGTGTGTTTCCAATCAAATTTGACTAAAATTTCAAAATTGATTTAATTCATAAGCTCGTTCCCAATCAAATTTCACTAAAATTTCACCCGAGTTTGGTTCATTGGCGCGTTTACAATCAAATTCGACTAAAATCTCACCTGGATTATGTTCATTTGTGTGTTTCCAATCAAATTTGACTAAAATTTCACCTGAGTTTGGTTCATTGGCGCGTTTACAATCAAATTCGACTAAAATCTCACCTGGATTATGTTCATTTGCGAGTTTCCAAGCAAATTTGAATAAAATTTCACATTCATTTCATTCATTGGCACGTTTCCAATCAAATTTGACTAAAATTTCACCTAATTTTGGCTCATTGGCACGTTTACAATCAAATTTGACTAAAATTTCACCTAAATTTGGTTCATTGGCATGTTTACAATCAAATTTGACTAAAATCTCACCTAGATTATGTTCATTTGCGTGTTTTCAATCAAATTTGACTAAAATTTCACCTGAATTATGTTCATTTGCGTGTTTCCAATCAAATTTGACAATAATTTCACAATGGTTTGGTTCATTTACACGTTCCCAATCAAAATTGACTAAAATTTCACCTGAATTATGTTCATTTGCGTGTTTCCAATCAAATTTGACAATAATTTCACAATGGTTTGGTTCATTTACACGTTCCCAATCAAAATTGACTAAAATTTCACCTGAGTTTGGTTCATTGACGCTTTTACAATCAATTTTGCGTGCTTCCAATCAAATTTGACTATAATTTATCATTGATTTCGTTCATTGGCGTGTTCTCAATCAAATTTGACTAAAATTTCACCTGAGTTTGGTTCATTGGCACGTTTAGAATCAAATTTTACTAAAATTTCACCTGGATCATGTTCATTTGCGTGTTTCCAATCAAATTTGATTAAGATTTCGCAATGATTTGGTTCAATTACGCGTTTACAATCAAATTTGGCTAAAATTTCACCAAGACTTTGTTCATTTACGTGTTTCCAATCAAATTTGACTAAAATTTCACATTAGTTTGGTTCATTGGTGCATTCCCAATAAGATTTGACTAAAATTTCACCTAAATTTTGTTCATTGGCGCGATTACAATCAAATTTCACTATAATTTCACCTGAATTATGTTCATTTGGATGTTTCAAATCAAATTTGACTAAAATTTCACGCTAATTTGGTTCATTTGCGCGTTCCCAATAAAATTTGACTAAACTTTCACCTGAGTTTGGTTCATTGCCGTGTTTACAATCAAATTTAACTAAAATTTCACCTGGATTTTATTCATTTGTGTGTTTCCAATCAAATTTGACTAAAATTTCAAACTGATTTGATTCATTGGCGCGTTCCCAATCAAATTTGCATAAAATTTCACCTGATTTTGGTTCTTTGGCTCGTTTCCAATCAAATTTGACTAAAATTTCACCTGAATTCGGTTCTTCGGCTCGATTACAATCAATTTTGACTAAAATCTCACTTGGGTTATGTTCATTTGCAAGTTTCTAGTCAAACTTGACTAAAATTTCACCTAAGTTTTATTCATTGGCTCGTTTACAATCAAATTTTACAAAAATTTCACCTGGACTATGTTCATTTGCATGTTTCCATTCAAATTTGACTAAAATTTAACCAAGTTTGGTTCATTAGGGCGTTTACAATCAAATTTGACTAAAATCTTACATGGATTATGTTTATTTGCGTGTTTCCAATCAAATTTGACTAAAATTTCACATTCATTTGGTTCATTGTAGCGTTCCCATAAAATTTGATTAAAACTTCACCTGAGTTTGGTTCATTGGCGCGTTTACAATCAAATTTTACTAAAATTTCACCCGGACCAGGTTCATTCGCGTGTTTCCAATCAAATTTGACTAAAATTTCACATTGATTTGGTTCATAGGCGCGTTCCCAATCAAATTTGACTAAAATTTCACTTGAGTTCGGTTCTTTGGCTCGTTTGCAATCAAATTTGACTCAAATTTCACTTGAATTCGGTTCTTTGGCTCGTTTACAATCAATTTTGACTAAAATCTCACCTGGGTTATGTTCATTTATGAGTTTCCAGTCAAATTTGACTAAAATTTCACCTAAATTTTATTCATCGACTCGTTTACAATCAAATTTTACTAAAATTTCACCTGGACTATGTTCATTGGCCTGTTCTCAATCAAATTTGACTAAAATTTCACCTGAGTTTGGTTCATTAGGGCGTTTACAATCAAATTTCACTATAATTTCACCTGAATTCGGTTCTTTGGCTCGTTTACAATCAATTTTGACTAAAATTTCACGCTAATTTGGTTCATTTGCGCGTTCCCAATAAAATTTGACTAAACTTTCACCTGAGTTTGGTTCATTAGGGCGTTTACAATCAAATTTCACTATAATTTCACCTGAATTCGGTTCTTTGGCTCGTTTACAATCAATTTTGACTAAAATTTCACGCTAATTTGGTTCATTTGCGCGTTCCCAATAAAATTTGACTAAACTTTCACCTGAGTTTGGTTCATTAGGGCGTTTACAATCAAATTTCACTATAATTTCACCTGAATTCGGTTCTTTGGCTCGTTTACAATCAATTTTGACTAAAATTTCACATTAGTTTGGTTCATTGGTACATTCCCAATAAAATTTGACTAAAATTTCACCTGAATTTTGTTCATTGGTGCGTTTACAATCAAATTTCACTATAATTTCACCTGAATTATGTTCATTTGGATGTTTCAAATCAAATTTGACTAAAATTTCACGCTAATTTGGTTCATTTGCGCGTTCCCAATAAAATTTGACTAAACTTTCACCTGAGTTTGGTTCATTAGCGTGTTTACAATCAAATTTAACTAAAATTTCACCTGGATTTTATTCATTTGCGTGTTTTCAATCAAATTTGACTAAAATTTCAAATTGATTTGATTCATTGGCGCGTTCCCAATCAAATTTGCATAAAATTTCACCTGATTTATGTTCTTTGGCGCGTTTCCAATCAAATTTGACTAAAATTTCATCTGAATTCGGTTCTTCGGCTCGTTTACGATCAATTTTGGCTAAAATCTCACCTGGACTATGTTCATTTGCGAGTTTTTAGTCAAATTTGACTAAAATTTCACCTAAATTTTATTCATTGGCTCGTTTACAATCAAATCTTACCAAAATTTCACCTGGACTATGTTCATTTGCGTGTTTCCATTCAAATTTGACTAAAATTTAACCAAGTTTGGTTCATTGGCACGTTTACAATCAAATTTGACTAAAATCTTACATGGATTATGTTTATTTGCATGTTTCCAATCAAATTTGACTAAAATTTCACATTCATTTGGTTCATTGGAGCGTTCCCAATAAAATTTGATTAAAACTTCACCTGAGTTTAGTTCATTGGCGCGTTTACAATCAAATTTTACTAAAATTTCACCTGGACCAGGTTCATTCGCGTGTTTCCAATCAAATTTGACTAAAATTTCACATTGATTTGGTTAATTGGCACGTTCCAATCAAATTTGACTAAAATTTCACATTGATTTGGTTCATAGGCATGTTCCCAATCAAATTTGACTAAAATTTCACTTGAGTTCGGTTCTTTGGCTCGTTTGCAATCAAATTTGACTCAAATTTCACCTGAATTCGGTTCTTTGGCTCGTTTACAATCAATTTTGACTAAAATCTCACCTGGGTTATGTTCATTTATGAGTTTCCAGTCAAAATTTGACTAAAATTTCACCCAAATTTTAATCATCGGCTCGTTTACAATCAAATTTTACTGAAATTTCACCTGGACTATGTTCATTGGCGTGTTCTCAATCAAATTTGACTAAAATTTCACCTTAGTTTGGTTCATTGGCACGTTTAGAGTCAAATTTAACTAAAATTTCACCTGGATCATGTTCATTTGCGTGTTTCCAATCAAATTTGATTAAGATTTCGCAATGATTTGGTTCAATTACGCGTTCCCAATCAAATTTGATTAAAATTTCACCTAAATTTGGTTCATTGTCGCGTTTACAATCAAATTTGGCTAAAATTTCACCAAGACTTTGTTCATTTACGTGTTTCCAATCAAATTTGACTAAAATTTCACATTAGTTTGGTTCATTGGTACATTCCCAATAAAATTTGACTAAAATTTCACCTGAATTTTGTTCATTGGCGCGTTTACAATCAAATTTCACTATAATTTCACCTGAATTATGTTCATTTGGATGTTTCAAATCAAATTTGAATAAAATTTCACGCGAATTTGGTTCATTTGCGCGTTCCCAATAAAATTTGACTAAACTTTCACCTGAGTTTGGTTCATTGGCGTGTTTACAATCAAATTTAACTAAAATTTCACCTGGATTTTATTCATTTGTGTGTTTCCAATCAAATTTGACTAAAATTTCAAATTGATTTGATTCATTGGCGCGTTCCCAATCAAATTTGCATAAAATTTCACCTGATTTCAGTTCTTTGGCTCGTTTCCAATCAAATTTGACTAAAATTTCACATTGATTTGGTTCATAGGCGCGTTCCCAATCAAATTTGACTAAAATTTCACTTGAGTTCGGTTCTTTGGCTCGTTTGCAATCAAATTTGACTCAAATTTCACCTGAATTCGGTTCTTTGGCTCGTTTACATTCAATTTTGACTAAAATCTCACCTGGGTTATGTTCATTTATGAGTTTCCAGTCAAATTTGACTAAAATTTCACCTAAATTTTATTCATCGGCTCGTTTACAATCAAATTTTACTAAAATTCCACTTGGACTATGTTCATTTGCGTGTTTCCATTCAAATTTGACTAAAATTTAACCAAGTTTGGTTCATTGGCGCGTTTACAATCAAATTTGACTAAAATCTTACATGGATTATGTTTATTTGCGTGTTTCCAATCAAATTTGACTAAAATTTCACATTCATTTGGTTCATTGGAGCGTTCCCAATAAAATTTGATTAAAACTTCACCTGAGTATGGTTCATTGGCGCGTTTACAATCAAATTTTACTAAAATTTCACCTGGACCAGGTTCATTCGCGTGTTTTCAATCAAATTTGACTAAAATTTCACATTGATTTGGTTCATAGGCACGTTCCCTATCAAATTTGAATAAAATTTCACTTGAGTTCGATTCATTGGCTCGTTTGCAATCAAATTTGACTCAAATTTCACTTGAATTCGGTTCTTTGGCTCGTTTACAATCAATTTTGACAAAAATCTCATCCGGGTTATGTTCATTTATGAGTTTCCAGTCAAATTTGACTAAAATTTCACCTAAATTTTATTCATCTGCTCGTTTCCAATCAAATTTTACTAAAATTTCACCTGGACTATGTTCATTGGCCTGTTCTCAATCAAATTTGACTAAAATTTCACCTGAGTTTGGTTCATTGGCACGTTTAGAATCAAATTTAACAAAAATTTCACCTGGATCATGTTCATTTGCGTGTTTCCAATCAAATTTGATTAAGATTTCGCAATGATTTGGTTCAATTACGCGTTCCCAATCAAATTTGATTAAAATTTCACCTAAATTTGGTTCATTGTCGCGTTTACAATCAAATTTGGCTAAAATTTCACCAAGACTTTGTTCATTTACGTGTTTCCAATCAAATTTGACTAAAATTTCACATTAGTTTGGTTCATTGGTGCATTCCCAATAAAATTTGACTAAAATTTCACCTGAATTTTGTTCATTGGCGCGTTTACAATCAAATTTCACTATAATTTCACCTGAATTATGTTCATTTGGATGTTTCAAATCAAATTTGAATAAAATTTCATGCTAATTTGGTTCATTTGCGCGTTCCCAATAAAATTTGACTAAACTTTCACCTGAGTTTGGTTCATTGGCGTGTTTACAATCAAATTTAACTAAAATTTCACATGGATTTTATTCATTTGTGTGTTTCCAATCAAATTTGACTAAAATTTCAAATTGATTTGATTCATTGGCGCGTTCCCAATCAAATTTGCATAAAATTTCACATGATTTCGGTTCTTTAGCTCGTTTCCAATCAAATTTGACTGAAATTTCACATTGATTTGGTTCATAGGCGCGTTCCCAATCAAATTTGACTAAAATTTCACTTGAGTTCGGTTCTTTGGCTCGTTTGCAATCAAATTTGACTCAAGTTTCACCTGAATTCGGTTCTTTGGCTCGTTTACAATCAATTTTGACTAAAATCTCACCTGGGTTATGTTCATTTATGAGTTTCCAGTCAAATTTGACTAAAATTTCACCTGAATTCGGTTCTTTGGCTCGTTTACAATCAATTTTGACTAAAATCTCACCTGGGTTATGTTCATTTATGAGTTTCCAGTCAAATTTGACTAAAATTTCACCTAAATTTTATTCATCGGCTCGTTTACAATCAAATTTTACTAAAATTTCACCCGGACTATGTTCATTTGCGTGTTTCCATTCAAATTTGCTTAAAATTTCATCGAGTTTGGTTCATTGGCACGTTTACTATCAAATTTCACTATAATTTCACCTGGATTATGTTCATTTGCATGTTTTAAAACAAATTTGACTAAAATTTCATGCTAATTTGGTTCATTTGCGCATTCCTAATAAAATTTGACTAAAATTTCACCCGAACTTGGTTCATTGTCGCGTTTACAATCAAATTTGACTAAAATTTCACCTAGACTTTGTTCATTTGCTTGTTTCCAATCAAATTTGACTAAAATTTCACATTAGTTTGGCTCATCGGTGTGTTCCCACTATAATTTTACTAAAATTTCACCTGAGTTTGGTTTATTGGTGCGTTTACAATCAAATCTCACTATAATTTTACCTAGATTATGTTCATTTGCATGCTTCAAATCAAATTTGAGTAAAATTTCACGCTAATTTGGTTCATTTGCGCGTTCCCAATAAAATTTGACAAAAATTTCACCCGAGCTCGGTTCATTGTCGCGTTTACAGTCAAATTTGACTAAAATTTCACCTAGACTTTGTTCATTTGCTTGTCTCCAATCAAATTTGACTAAAATTTCACATTAATTTGGTTCATTGGTGCATTTCCAATAAAACTTGACTAAACTTTCACCTGAGTTTGGTTAGTTGGCGTGTTTACAATCAAATTTGACTAAAATTTCACCTGGATTTTGTTCATTTGTGTGTTTCCAACAAATTTGACTAAAATTTCAAAATTGATTTGATTCATTGGCTCGTTCCCAATCAAATTTGACTAAAATTTCGCCTGAGTACGGTTCTTTTGCTCGTTTACAATCAAATTTGACTAAAATTTCACCTGAATTCGGTTCTTCGGCTCGTTTACAATCAATTTTGGCTAAAATCTCACCTGGGTTATGTTCATTTGCGTGTTTCAAATCAAATTTGACTAAAATTTCACGCTAATTTTGGTTCATTTGCGCGTTCCCAATAAAATTTGACTAAAATTTCGCCCGAGTTTTGCTCACTATCGTGTTTGCAATCAAATTTGAATCAAATTTCACCCAGACTTTGTTCATTTGCGTATTTCCAATAAAATTTGTCTTAAATTTCACATTAGTTTGGTTCATTGATGCTTTCCCAATAAAATTTGACTAAAATTTCACCTGAGTTTGTTTCATTCGCACGTTTACAATCAAATTTCACTATAATTTCACCTGGATTATGTTTATTTGTGTGTTTCCAGTCTAATTTGACTAAAATTTCACATTAATTTGGTTCATTTGCGCGTTCCCAATAAAATTTGACTAAACTTTCACCTGAGTTTGGTTCATTGCCGCGTTTACTATCAAATTTGACTAAAATTTCACCTGGAGTATGTTCATTTGTGTGTTGCCAATCAAATTTGACTAAAATTTCAAAATTGATTTGATTCATTAGTGCGTTCTCAATCAAATTTGACGAAAATTTCACCTGAGTTCGGTTCTTTGGCTCGTTTACAATCAAATTTGACTAAAATCTCACCTGGATTACGTTCATTTGCTAGTTTCCGATCAAATTTGACTAAAATTTCACATTCATTTGGTTCATTGGCGCGTTCCCAATCAAATTTGATTAAAATTTCACCTGATTTTGGTTCATTGGCACGTTTACAATCAAATTTGACTAAAATTTCACCTAAGTTTGGTTCATTGGCACGTTTACAATCAAATTTGACTAAAATCTCACCTGGATTATGTTCATTTGCGCGTTTCCAATCAAATTTGACTAAAATTTCACCAGAATTATGTTCATTTACGTGTTTCCAATCAAATTTGACAATAATTTCACAATGGTTTGGTTCATTTACACGTTCCCAATCAAATTTGACTAAAATTTCGCATGAATTTGGTTCATTGATGCGTTTGCAATCAAATTTGCGTGCTTCCAATCAAATTTGACTACAATTTTACATTGATTTGGTTCATTAGCGCGTTCTAAATCAAATTTGACTAAAATTTCACCTGAGTTTGGTTCATTGGCACGTTTAGAATCAAATTTAACTAAAATTTCACCTGGATTATGGTCATTTGCGTGTTTCCAATTAAATTTGACTAAAATTTCACAACAGTTTGGTTCAATTGCGCGTTCTAAATCAAATTTAATTAAAACTTCACCTGAGTTTGGTCCATTGTCGCGGTTACAATCAAATTTGGCTAAAATTTCACCAGGACTTTGTTCATTTGTGTGTTTCCAATCAAATTTGACTAAAATTTCACATTAGTTTGGTTCATAGGTGCGTTCCCAATAAAATTTGAGTAAAATTTCACCCAAATTTGGTTCATTGGCGCATTTACAATCAAATTTCACTATAATTTCACTTGGATTATGTTCATTAGCATTTTCAAATCAAATTTGACTAAAATTTCACACTAATTTGGTTCATTTACGCGTTCCCAATAAAATTTGACTAAAATTTCACCCGAGTTTGGTTCATTGTCGCGTTTACAATCGAATTTGGCTAAAATTTCACCAGGACTTTGTTCATTTACCTGTTTCCAATCAAATTTGTAAAATTTCACATTAGTTTGGTTCATTGGTGTGTTCCCAATAAAATTTGACTAAAATTTCACCTGAATTTGGTTCATTGGCGCGTTTACAATCAAATTTCACTATAATTTCACTTGGATTAAGTTCATTTGCATGTTTCAAATCAAATTTGACTAAAATTTCACGCTAATTTGGTTCATTTGCGTGTTTCCGATCAAATCTAACTAAAATTTCATCTGAGTTTGGTTCATTGGCGCGTTTACAATCAAATTTGACTAAAATTTCACCTGGATTATGTTCATTGGCGTGCTTCCAATCAAATTTGACTAAAATTTCACATTGATTTGGTTCATTGGCGCGTTCCCAATCAAATTTGATGAAAATTTCAAATGAGTTTTGTTCATTGGTGCGTTTACAATCAAATTTAACTAAAATTTTACCTGGATTATGTTCATTTGCCTGTTTCCAATTAAATTTGACTAAAATTTCACAATGGTTTAGTTCATTTGCGCGTTCCCAATAAAACTTGACTAAACTTTCACCTGAGTTTGGTTCATTGGCGCGTTTACAATCAAATTTGACTAAATTTTCACCAGGATTTTGTTCATTTGCGTGTTTCCAATCAAATTTCACTAAAATTTCAAAATTGATTTGATTCATTGGCGCGTTCCCAATCAAATTTGACTAAAATTTCACCTGAGTTCGGTTCTTTGGCTCGTTTACAATCAAATTTGACTAAAATTTCACCTGAATTCGGTTCTTCGGCTCGTTTACAATCAATTTTGACTAAAATCTCACCTGGGTTATGTTCATTTGCGTGTTTCAAATCAAATTCGACTAAAATTTCACACTAATTTTGGTTCATTTGCGCGTTCCCAATAAAATTTGACTAAAATTTCGCCCGAGTTTTGCTTACTATCGCGTTTGCAATCAAATTTGACTCAAATTTCACCCAGACTTTGTTCATTTGCGTATTTCCAATAAAATTTAACTTAAATTTAACATTAGTTTGGTTCATTGGTGCGTTCCCAATAAAATTTGACTAAAATTTTACTTGAGTTTGTTTCATTGGCACATTTACAATCAAATTTCACTATAATTTTACCTGGATTATGTTCATTTGCGTGTTTCTAGTCAAATTTGACTAAAATTTCACATTAATTTGGTTCATTTGCGCGTTCCCAATAAAATTTGACTAAACTTTCACCTGAGTTTGGTTCATTGGTGCGTTTACAATCAAATTTGACTAAAATTTCACATTAATTTGGTTCATTTGCGCGTTCCCAATAAAATTTGACTAAACTTTCACCTGAGTTTGGTTCATTGGTGCGTTTACAATCAAATTTGACTAAAATTTCACCTAGATTATGTTTATTTGTGTGTTTCCAATCAAATTTGACTAAAATTTCAAAATTGATTTGATTCATTAGCGTGTTCCCAATCAAATTTGACTAAAATCTCACCTGGATTATTTCATTTGCGGGTTTCCAATCAAATTTGACTAAAATTTCACATTGATTTGGTTCATAGGCGCGTTCCCAATCAAATTTGACTAAAATTTCACCTGAATTTGGTTCATTGGCTCATTTACAATCAAATTTCACTAAAATTTCACGCGGACTATGTTCATTTGCGTGTTTTCATTCAAATTTGACTAAAATTTCACCTGAGTTTGGTTCATTGGCGCGTTTACAATCAAATTCAACTAAAATCTCACCTAGATTATGTTCATTTGCGAGTTTCCAATCAAATTTGACTTAAATTTCATGTTCATTTGGTTCATTGGCGCGTTCCCAGTCAAATTTGACTAAAATTTCACCTGAGTTTGGTTCGTTGGCACGTTTACAATCAAATTTGACTGAAATCTCACCCGGATTATATTCATTTGCGTGTTTCCAATCAAATTTGACTAAAATTTCACCAGAATTATGTTCATTTGCGTGTTTCCAATCAAATTTGACAATAATTTCACAATGGTTTGGTTCATTTACACGTTCCCAATCAAATTTGACAATAATTTCACAATGGTTTGGTTCATTTACACGTTCCCAATCAAATTTCACTAAAATTTCACCTGAATTTGGTTCATTGACATGTTTGCAATCAAATTTGCGTGCTTCCAATCAAATTTGACTACAATTTCACATTGATTTGGTTCATTGGCGCGTTCTCAATTAAATTTGACTAAAATTTCACCTGAGTTTGGTTCATTGGCACGTTTAGAATCTAATTTAAATAAAATTTCACCTGAATTATGTTCATTTGCGTGTTTCCAATCAAATTTGATTAAAATTTCGCAATGGTTTGGTTCAATTGCGCGTTCCCAATCAAATTTGATTAAAATTTCACCGGAGTTTGGTTCATTATCGCGTTAACAATCAAATTTGGTTGAAATTTCACCAGGACTTTGTTCATTTGCGTGTTTCCAATCAAATTTGACTAAAATTTCACATTAGTTTGGTTCATTGGTGGGTTCCCAATAAAATTTGACTAAAATTTCATCTAAATTTGGTTCATTGGCGCGTTTACAATCAAATTTCACTATAATTTCACCTGGATTATGTTCATTTGCATGTTTTAAATCAAATTTGACTAAAATTTCACACTAATTTTGTTCATTTGCGCATTACCAATAAAATTTGACTAAAATTCACCCAAGTTTGGTTCATTGTCGTGTATACAATCAAATTTGGCTAAAATTTCACCAGGACTTTGTTCATTTACCCGTTTCCAATCAAATTTGACTAAAATTTCACATTAGTTTGGTTCATTGGTGCGTTCCCAATAAAATTTGACTAAAATTTCACCTGAATTTGATTCATTGGCGCGTTTACAATCAAATTTCACTATAATTTCATCTGGATTATGTTCATTTGCATGTTTCAAATCAAATTTGACTAAAATTTCACGCTAATTTGGTTCATTTGTGCGTTCCCAATAATATTTGACTAAACTTTCACCTGAGTTTGGTTCATTGGAGAGTTTACAATCAAATTTAACTAAAATTTCAAAACATATTTGATTCATTGGCACGTTCCCAATCAAATTTGACTAAAATGTCACCCAGACTTTGTTCATTTGCTTGTCTCCAATCAAATTTGACTAAAATTTCACATTAGTTTGGTTCATCGGTGCGTTCCCAATAAAATTTGACTAAAATTTCACATTAGTTTGGTTCATCGGTGCGTTCCCAATAAAATTTTACTAAAATTTCACCTGAGTTTGGTTTATTTGCGCATTTACAATCAAATTTTACTATAATTTCACTAGGATTATGCTCATTTGAGTGTTTTCAATCAAATTTGACTAAAGCTTCACATTAATTTGGTTCATTTGCGCGTTTCCAATAGAACTTGACTAAAATTTCACCTGAGTTTGGTTCATTGGCACGTTTACAATCAAATTTGACTAAAATTTCACCTGGATTTTGTTCATTTGTGTGTTTCCAATCAAATTTGACTAAAATTTGACCTGAGTTCGGTTATTCGGCTCGTTTCCAATCAAATTTGACTATAATTTCACCCGAATTCGATTCTTCGGCTCGTTTACAATCAATTTTGACTAAAATCTCACCTGGGTTATTTTCATTTTTCGAGTTTCTAGTCAAATTTGACTAAAATTTCACCTAAGTTTTATTCATTGGCTCGTTTACAATCAAATTTTACAAAAATTTCACCTGGACTATGTTCATTTGCGTGTTTCCATTCAAATTTGACTAAAATTTAACCAAGTTTGGTTCATTGACGCGTTTACAATCAAATTTGACTAAAATCTTACATGGATTATGTTTATTTGTGTGTTTCCAATCAAATTTGACTAAAATTTCACATTCGTTTGGTTCATTGGAGCGTTCCCAGTAAAAGTTGATTAAAATTTCACCTGAGTTTGGTTCATTGGCGCGTTTACAATCAAATTTTACTAAAATTTCACCTGGACCAGGTTTATTCGCGCGTTTTCAATCAAATTTGACTAAAATTTCACATTGATTTGGTTCATAGGCGCGTTCCCAATCAAATTTGACTAAAATTTCACTTGAGTTCGGTTCTTTGGCTCCTTCGCAATCAAATTTCACTAAAATTTCACCTGAATTCGGTTCTTTGGCTTGTTTACAATCAATTTTGACCAAAATCTCACCTAGGTTATGTTCATTTGTGAGTTTCCAATCAAATTTGACTAAAATTTCACCTAAATTTTATTCATTGGCTCGTTTACAATCAAATTTTACTAAAATTTCACCTGGACTATGTTCATTTGCGTGTTTCCATTCAAATTTGACTAAAATTTAACCGAGTTTGGTTCCTCCGCACGTTTACAATCAAATTTCACTATAATTTCACCTGAATTATGTTCATTTGCTTGTTTCAAATCAAATTTGACTAAAATTTCACACTAATTTGGTTCCTTTGCGCGTTCCCAGTAAAATTTGACTAAAATTTCACCCGAGCTTGGTTCATTGTCGCGTTTACAATCAAATTTGACTAAAATTTTACCTAGACTTTGTTAATTTGCTTGTCTCCAATCAAATTTGACTAAAATTTCACATTAGTTTGGTTCATCGGTGCGTTCCCACTATAATTTTACTAAAATTTCACCTGAATTTGTTTTATTGGCGCGTTTACAATCAAATCTCACTATAATTTCACCTGGATTATGTTCATTTGCATGCTTCAAATCAAATTTGACTAAAATTTCACGCTAATTTGGTTCATTTGCGCGTTCCCAATAAAATTTGACAAAAATTTCACCCGAGCTTGGTTCATTGTCGCGTTTACAATCAAATTTGACTAAAATTTCATCTAGACTTTGTTCATTTGCTTGTCTCCAATCAAATTTGACTAAAATTTAACCGAGTTTAGTTCATTAGCGCGTTTACAATCAAATTTCACTATAATTTCAACTGAATTATGTTCATTTGCATGTTTCAAATCAAATTTGACTAAAATTTCGCGCTAATTTGGGTCATTTGCGCATTCCCAGTAAAATTTGACTAAAATTTCACCCGAGCTTGGTTCATTGTCGCGTTTACAATCAAATCTGACTAAAATTTTACCTAGACTTTGTTCATTTGCTTGTCTCCAATCAAATTCGACTAAAATTTCACATTAGTTTGGTTTATCGTGCGTTCCCACTATAATTTTACTAAAATTTCACCTGAGTTTGGTTTATTGGCGCGTTTACAATCAAATCTCACTATAATTTCACTTGGATTATGTTCATTTGCATGCTTCAAATCAAATTTGACTAAAATTTCGCGCTAATTTGGGTCATTTGCGCATTCCCAGTAAAATTTGACTAAAATTTCACCCGAGCTTGGTTCATTGTCGCGTTTACAATCAAATCTGACTAAAATTTTACCTAGACTTTGTTCATTTGCTTGTCTCCAATCAAATTCGACTAAAATTTCACATTAGTTTGGTTTATCGTGCGTTCCCACTATAATTTTACTAAAATTTCACCTGAGTTTGGTTTATTGGCGCGTTTACAATCAAATCTCACTATAATTTCACTTGGATTATGTTCATTTGCATGCTTCAAATCAAATTTGACTAAAATTTCGCGCTAATTTGGGTCATTTGCGCATTCCCAGTAAAATTTGACTAAAATTTCACCCGAGCTTGGTTCATTGTCGCGTTTACAATCAAATCTGACTAAAATTTTACCTAGACTTTGTTCATTTGCTTGTCTCCAATCAAATTCGACTAAAATTTCACATTAGTTTGGTTTATCGTGCGTTCCCACTATAATTTTACTAAAATTTCACCTGAGTTTGGTTTATTGGCGCGTTTACAATCAAATCTCACTATAATTTCACTTGGATTATGTTCATTTGCATGCTTCAAATCAAATTTGACTAAAATTTCGCGCTAATTTGGGTCATTTGCGCATTCCCAGTAAAATTTGACTAAAATTTCACCCGAGCTTGGTTCATTGTCGCGTTTACAATCAAATCTGACTAAAATTTTACCTAGACTTTGTTCATTTGCTTGTCTCCAATCAAATTCGACTAAAATTTCACATTAGTTTGGTTTATCGTGCGTTCCCACTATAATTTTACTAAAATTTCACCTGAGTTTGGTTTATTGGCGCGTTTACAATCAAATCTCACTATAATTTCACTTGGATTATGTTCATTTGCATGCTTCAAATCAAATTTGACTAAAATTTCGCGCTAATTTGGGTCATTTGCGCATTCCCAGTAAAATTTGACTAAAATTTCACCCGAGCTTGGTTCATTGTCGCGTTTACAATCAAATCTGACTAAAATTTTACCTAGACTTTGTTCATTTGCTTGTCTCCAATCAAATTCGACTAAAATTTCACATTAGTTTGGTTTATCGTGCGTTCCCACTATAATTTTACTAAAATTTCACCTGAGTTTGGTTTATTGGCGCGTTTACAATCAAATCTCACTATAATTTCACTTGGATTATGTTCATTTGCATGCTTCAAATCAAATTTGACTAAAATTTCGCGCTAATTTGGGTCATTTGCGCATTCCCAGTAAAATTTGACTAAAATTTCACCCGAGCTTGGTTCATTGTCGCGTTTACAATCAAATCTGACTAAAATTTTACCTAGACTTTGTTCATTTGCTTGTCTCCAATCAAATTCGACTAAAATTTCACATTAGTTTGGTTTATCGTGCGTTCCCACTATAATTTTACTAAAATTTCACCTGAGTTTGGTTTATTGGCGCGTTTACAATCAAATCTCACTATAATTTCACTTGGATTATGTTCATTTGCATGCTTCAAATCAAATTTGACTAAAATTTCGCGCTAATTTGGGTCATTTGCGCATTCCCAGTAAAATTTGACTAAAATTTCACCCGAGCTTGGTTCATTGTCGCGTTTACAATCAAATCTGACTAAAATTTTACCTAGACTTTGTTCATTTGCTTGTCTCCAATCAAATTCGACTAAAATTTCACATTAGTTTGGTTTATCGTGCGTTCCCACTATAATTTTACTAAAATTTCACCTGAGTTTGGTTTATTGGCGCGTTTACAATCAAATCTCACTATAATTTCACTTGGATTATGTTCATTTGCATGCTTCAAATCAAATTTGACTAAAATTTCGCGCTAATTTGGGTCATTTGCGCATTCCCAGTAAAATTTGACTAAAATTTCACCCGAGCTTGGTTCATTGTCGCGTTTACAATCAAATCTGACTAAAATTTTACCTAGACTTTGTTCATTTGCTTGTCTCCAATCAAATTCGACTAAAATTTCACATTAGTTTGGTTTATCGTGCGTTCCCACTATAATTTTACTAAAATTTCACCTGAGTTTGGTTTATTGGCGCGTTTACAATCAAATCTCACTATAATTTCACTTGGATTATGTTCATTTGCATGCTTCAAATCAAATTTGACTAAAATTTCGCGCTAATTTGGGTCATTTGCGCATTCCCAGTAAAATTTGACTAAAATTTCACCCGAGCTTGGTTCATTGTCGCGTTTACAATCAAATCTGACTAAAATTTTACCTAGACTTTGTTCATTTGCTTGTCTCCAATCAAATTCGACTAAAATTTCACATTAGTTTGGTTTATCGTGCGTTCCCACTATAATTTTACTAAAATTTCACCTGAGTTTGGTTTATTGGCGCGTTTACAATCAAATCTCACTATAATTTCACTTGGATTATGTTCATTTGCATGCTTCAAATCAAATTTGACTAAAATTTCGCGCTAATTTGGGTCATTTGCGCATTCCCAGTAAAATTTGACTAAAATTTCACCCGAGCTTGGTTCATTGTCGCGTTTACAATCAAATCTGACTAAAATTTTACCTAGACTTTGTTCATTTGCTTGTCTCCAATCAAATTCGACTAAAATTTCACATTAGTTTGGTTTATCGTGCGTTCCCACTATAATTTTACTAAAATTTCACCTGAGTTTGGTTTATTGGCGCGTTTACAATCAAATCTCACTATAATTTCACTTGGATTATGTTCATTTGCATGCTTCAAATCAAATTTGACTAAAATTTCACCTAGACTTTGTTCATTTGCTTGTCTCCAATCAAATTTGACTAAAATTTCACATTAGTTTGGTTCATCGGTGCATTCCCAATAAAATTTTACTAAAACTTCACCTGAGTTTGGTTTATTGGCGCGTTTACAATCATATTTCACTATAATTTCACCTGGATTATGTTCATTTGCATTTTTCAAATCAAATTTGACTAAAATTTCACGCTAATTTGGGTCA
>NW_019227926.1:256994-257408 GCF_002742605.1 Olea europaea var. sylvestris
TGCATGTTTCAAATCAAATTTGACTAAAATTTCAAGCTAATTTGGGTCATTTGCGCATTCCCAGTAAAATTTGACTAAAATTTAACCCGAACTTGGTTCATTGTCGCGTTTACAATCAAATCTGACTAAAATTTTACCTAGACATTGTTCATTTGCTTGTCTCCAATCAAATTTGACTAAAATTTCACATTAGTTTGGTTCATCGGTGCGTTTCCACTATAATTTTACTAAAATTTTACCTAAATTTGGTTTATTGACGCGTTTACAATCAAATCTCACTATAATTTCAGCTGGATTATGTTCATTTGCATGCTTCAAATCAAATTTGACCAAAATTTCACGCTAATTTGGTTCATTTGCGCGTTCCCAATAAAATTTGACAAAAATTTCACCCGAGCTTGGTTCATTGTCGCG
>NW_019227927.1:0-4245 GCF_002742605.1 Olea europaea var. sylvestris
TCGTTTGGGCCTCCGAATAATTAATTTCCATATTAATTATGTCAGGTTGAAGAAGTGTTGGACAGAAAATTAACAAAGAAAAACCGCACCCGGGGCAATTTTGTCATTTGATGACGGTGTCAGAAAGGGCCGAAATTTGGCAGGTTGATTGGAAACGGCCCACGAAATTGGACTCGGCCATAGACCCGAGATCACGGGATATTAGCCAAATTCCATCGTTTGTGCCTTCGAATAATTAATTTCCTTATTAATTATGTCAGGTCGAAGAAGTGTGGGACAGAAAATTAACAAAGCAAAACCTTTCCAGGGGCAATTTTGTCATTTTTCGTGACGCTGTTGGAATGGGCCGAAATTTGGCAGGCTGATTGGAAATGGCCCGCGAAATTGTACTCGGGGCACAGACCCGGGATCACGAGATTTTAGCCAAATTCCTTCGTTTGGGCCTCCGAATAATTAATTTCCTTAGTAATTATGTCAGGTTGAAGAAGTGTTGGAAAGAAAATTCACAAAGCAAAACTGCACCAGGGGCAATTTTGTCATTTTTCGTGACGGTGTCGGAATGGGCCAAAATTTGGTAGGTTGATTGGAAACGGCCCACGAAGTTGGACTCGGGGCACAGACCCGGGATCACATGATTTTAGCCAAATTCCTTCGTTTGGGCCACTGAATAATTAATTTCTTTATTAATTATGTCAGGCTGAAAAAGTGTGGGACGAAAAATTCACAAAGCAAAACCGCACCAGGGGCAATTTTGTCATTTTTCGCGGCGGTATCGGAATGGCCCGATATTTGGCAGGTTGATTGGAAACGGCCCACGAAATTGGACTCGGGGCACAGTCGCGAGATCACGGGATTTTAGCCAAATTCTTTCGTTTGGGCCTCCGAATAATTAATTTCCTTATTAATTATATCAGTTTGAAGAAGTGTTGGACATAAAATTAACAAAGAAAAATTGCACCAGGGTCAATTTTGTCATTTTTCACGACGGTGTCGAAATGGGCCGAAAACTGGCAGGTTAAATGGAAACGGCCCGCGAAATTGGACTCAAGGCACAGACCCGAGATCACGGGAATTTAGCCAAATTCCTTCATTTGGGTCTTTGAATAATTAATTTGCTTATTAATTATGTCAGGTTGAAGAAGTGTAGGACAGAAAATTCACAAAGCATGACCGCACCAGGGGCAATTTAGTCATTTTTCGCGATAGTGTCGGAATGGGCCGAAATTTGGCAGGTTGATTGGAAACAGGCCGCGAAACATAAAATCCACAAAGTAAAATCACACAAGGGGTAATTTTGTTATTTTTCACGACGGTGTCAGAATGGGCCAAAATTTGGCAGGTTGATTGGAAACGGCCCGCGAAATTGGACTCGGGGCACAGACCCAGGATCATGGGATTTTAGCCAAACACCTTCATTTGCGCCTACGAATAATTAATTTCCGTATTAATTATGACAGGTTGAAGAAGTGCTGGACAGAAAATTTACGAAGCAAAACAGTACCAGGGGCAATTTTGTCATTTGGCGCAACGGTGTCGGAATGAGCCAAAATTTGACATGTTGATTGGAAACGGCCTGCGAAACTGGACCAGGGGCACAGACCCGGGATCACGGGATTTCAGCCAAATTCCTTCGTTTGGGCATCCGAATAATTAATTTCCTTATTAATTATGTCAGGTTGAAAAAGTGTTGGACCGAAAATTAACAAAGAAAAATCGCACCAGGGGCAATTTCGTCATTTGGAGCGACGGTGTTGGAATGGGCTGAAATTTGGCAGGTTGATTGGTAATGGCCCCGAAATTGGACTCGTGGCACAAACTCGAGATCACGGGATATTAGCTAAATTTCGTCGTTTGGGCCTCCGAATAATTAATTTCCTTATTAATTATGTCAGGTTGAAGAAGTGTTGGACAGATATTTGACAAAGCAAAATCGCACCAGGGGCAATTTTGTCATTTTTCGCGACGGTGTCGGAATGGGCCAAAATTCGGCAGGTTGGTTGGAAACGGCCCGCAAAATTGGACTCGGGGCACAAACCTGAGATCACGGGACTTTAGCCAAATTTCTTCGTTTGGGCCTCCGAATAATTAATTTCCTTATTAATTATGTTAGGTTGAAGAAGTGCTGGACAAAAAATTAACAAAGAAAAATCGCACCGCGGGCAATTTTATCATTTTTCGCGACGGTGTCGGAATGGGCCAAAATTTGGCAAGTTGATTGGAAACGGCCCGTGAAATCTGACTCAAGGCACCAATCCGAGATCACAGGATTTTAGACAAATTCCTTAGTTTGGGCCTCTGAAAAATTAATTTCCTTATTAATTACGCCAGGTTTAAGAAGTGCTAGGCAGAAAATTAACAAAGAAAAATCGCACCAGGGGAAATTTTGTCATTTTTAGAGACAATGTCGGATTAGGCCGAAATTTGGCAGGTTGATTGGAAACGGCCCGCGAAATTGGACTTGGGGCATAGGCACATGATCACGGGATATTAGCCAAATTCCTTCATTTGGGCCTCCGAATAATCAATTTCCTTATTAATTATGTCAGGTTGAGGAGGTGCTGGACAGAAAATTAACAAAGAAAAACCTCACCAGGGGAAATTTTGTCATTTTTCCCAACGGTGTCGGGATGGGTCGAAATTTGACAGGTTGACTGGAAACGGCCCCAGAAATTGGACTTGGGACACAAACCCGAGATCACAGGATTTTCGCCAAATTCCTTCGTTTTGGCCTCCGAATAATTAATTTCCTTATTAATTATGTCAGGTTGAAGAGGTTTTGGATAGAAAATTAATAAAGGAAAACCTCACTAAGGGGCAATTTTGTCATTTTTCCCGACGGTGTCGGAATGGGCCGAAATTTGACAGGTTGATTGGAAACGGCCCCCGAAATTGGACTTGGGGCATAGACCCGAGATCACGGGATATTAGCCAAATTCCTTCGTTTAGGCCTCCGAACAATTAATTTCCTTAATAATTATGTCAGGGTGAAGAGGTATTGGACAGAAAATTAACAAAGGAAAACCTCACCAGGGGCAATTTTGTCATTTTTCCCAATGGTGTCGGAATGGGCCGAAATTTGACAGGTTGATTGGAAACAGCCCCCGAAATTGGACTCGGGATACAAACCTGAGATCATAGGATTTTCGCCAAATTCCTTCGTTTTGGCCTCCGAATAATTAATTTCCTTATTAATTATGTCAGTTTGAAGAAGTGTTGCATAGAAAATTAACAAGGAAAAATCGCACCAGGGGCAATTTTGTCATTTGGCGCGACGGTGTCGGAATGGACCGAAATTTGGCAGGTTGATTGGAAACGGCCAGCGAAATTGGACTCGGGGCACCAACCCGGGATCACGGGATATTAGCCAAATTCCTTCATTTGGGCCTTCGAATAATTAATTTCCTTATTCATTATTTTAGGTTGAAGAAGCGTTGGATAGAACATTAACAAAGGAAAACCTCACCAGGGGCAATTTTGTCATTTTTTCCCACGGCGTCGGAATGGGCCGAAATTTGACAGGTTGATTGGAAACGGCCCGCGAAATTGGACTCGGGGCATAGACCCGAGATCACAGGATTTTAGCCAAATTCCTTCGTTTCGGCCTCTAAAAGATTGATTTCCTTATTAATTACGTCGGTTGAAGAAGTGCTGGATGGAAAATTAACAAAGAAAAATCGTACCAAGGGCAATTTTGTCATTTTTAGCGACAATGTCGGATCGGGCAGAAATTTGTCCGGTTGATTGAAAACGGCCCGTGAAATTGGACTCGGAGCACAGACCCGGGATCACGGATATTTTAGTCAAATTCCTTCGTTTGGGCCTCCGAATAATTAATTTCCTTATTACTTATGTCGGTTTGAAAAAGTGTTGCACAGAAAATTTACAAAGAAAAATCGCACCAGGGGCAATTTTGTCATTTGGCGCGACGGTGTCGGAATGGACCGAAATTTGGCAGGTTGATTGGAAACGGCCCACGAAATTGGACTCAATGCACAGACCCGGGATCACGGGATATTAGCCAAATTCCTTCGTTTGGGCCTCCAAATAATTAATTTCCTTATTAATTATGTTAGGTTGAAGAGGTGTTGGACAGAAAATTAACAAAGGAAAACCTCACTAGGGGGAATTTTGTCATTTTTCCCGACGTTGTCGGAATGGGCCAAAATTTGACAGGTTGATTGGAAACGGCCCGTAAAATTGGACCCGGGGCAAAAACCCGAGATCACGGGATATTAGCCAAATTCC
>NW_019227928.1:0-4245 GCF_002742605.1 Olea europaea var. sylvestris
TCTCTAAGATTAAAGGGACAATAGAAGTCCATGCAGTTAACTATTTTGGAAGAGAACCCATTTAGCATTAATCACATATTAGTTTTCATCTTTGAAATTATACATATCTTCAGCTAAGAATCTAATAAATTTATGCTTTTTATTCAAGTGTATCTCGATGAAAAGACGATCGAAGCTAAAGCAGCCCATATAATTGTCCTTTGTTGCCTCTTTAGTTTTAGAGATGTCAACAAATAACCTTATTGGTTATCCCAAATGAAATGGTAGTTTTTTCTAAGTTTGAGGATATTAAAGAGAATAATATTATGGAATATAAGTACAACAAAAGAAAAAGAAAAGGCTAAAAAAATATAAAGATTGCTTAATTACTGGATTAGTCACTAAACTTTGTTGGTTTTCAAGGAGTCACTGAACTTCAAAAGTTGTGATGAATGGATTTCATTTTCTAAAATTTAGTGACTAACGGTAAAACTTTTGATGTTATTAGTGATAAATGGGATTACATTTTGTAAAGTTCGGTGATTAACATGGAAACTTTTGAAATTCAATGATCTCCTGAAAACCTTTCGCAAAGTTCAGTGATCGACAGTGGTGAATGTAGCTATTGGTTAGCTAGGGCAGCCGCCCGAATTGCCGACCGTCAGGAGTGGTTTGTTTTCAGATTTAGTTGGTTGTTGGGTCACTATTGCAGTTTCAGATTTTGTGTTAGGCCTCTATTTTATTTTATTTTTAAAGCAGGCCTAAATTAAAAAAGCCCAAATGAGCATTCTCCATATAACGCATAACCAGATTCTTCCCTAAAAATTAGTCCACTATCGCCAGCAGAGGGTAGGTCACAGACGGCAGAGCACCAGCGACCAGCAGGCAGCAAGCTTTCCTTTCCCGAATTAGTCCTGTTTTCGGTTTCCTTCCCATTAAAACCGATAGCCAAATCCCAGAGAGATCAGAGAAGAGGTAAGAGCAAACCATTTGTGAATTCTTCCCCAATTCCTTCTCGACTCCTCGTTAGTTACATGTAACTGATGCAAGTAAATTTTTAGCTTAGCCAAACACGCATGACTAAATCTTTCGACAAAAAAGTGGATGAACTTGCTTATATTTTGTTAAGAATTAGTGAAATCGTCTCTTTGTTAGGTTTCTAATTGTGACCAAGTTTGGTTAAAAAATCTTTTGTTAATTATTGAATTTTTGTAGTCTATATTCTCAGTTGAATGGCTGTGGTTTTTGTTTGCTTTTACAAATTGAATTTGGACTATTTTACAGAATTTCACTATCTAGTATTAAGATGGGCGAAAATTTGGTAGTCTTTCATTTTTGTCGTATCTAATAATTTGGTTGCTTTTAATACTTCAAGCATTTATTTGTTTTTGACTTGTTTGAGTATTCAAATTGACATAGATGGCCAACCTACCAACTATAGATGTAGCAACTTTGACTAATTTTCTAGTGTTTGATTTTTCTAATACACTGCTCTCTAATCTTGGGGATTTTTTTGTTGAATTGTTGATTTTTTTAATCAATTGTAATTGAAAATTAAATTGGGGCATTTTGCAGATTATGGAACGATTTTTTCAATCGAAATGAAAGTCTATGCCTAGTTCTTCTAGTTCTAGTCTAGCCGCTACTTCTAGCCGAGCACTCGAATTGTTAAAAAACACAAAGAAGTTTCGGGCTCAATTCAATGTGGATGATCTTGTATCTGATCCAGGAAAATGCCCCATATCAAGTCATATGATCCTAATATCAGAGATGATGCTAGGATGGCATATTTGGAAAAAGGTCCTTGTCAACCACATGGACATGACTTTCCAAGAAGACAGATAGAAAATAATAATAGGTGTTTTTGAAAAGAATGGTTTTCTTAATTTTATTGGTTGGAGTACAGTATAGAAAATGATGCAGCTTATTGTTTACATTGCTACTTGTTCAAACATGATAGAAGGGGTCAAGGGGGTGGACATATATTCACTAAGACTGGCTTTAGGGATTGGAAACATAAAAATACATTGAAAGATCATGTCGGGCTCGTTGATAGTGCTCATAATCAAGCTTTTGCAAAGTGTACCAATTTGATGTATCAAAAGCAAAGTATCTCCTATGTTATTTCTAGCCAAACTAGTAGTCAACAAAAAAATTATATGACAAGATTGACTGCGGTGCTAGACTATACTAGATTCCTGTTAATGCAAGGATTGCCATCTTGTGGTCATGATGAATCGAAAGAATCTCTTAATAAAAGAAATCTAATTGAGCTACTAAATTAGTATGCAGCTCGTCGTAAGAAAATTAATGAAGTACTATTTAGTAATGCTCCTGGAAATGACCAAATGACTTCACCAAGCATCCATAAGGATTTGGTTAATTGTTGTACTGTAGAGATGACAAGGTCTATGATCAATGCGATGGATGATTCTTTGTTTTCAATTTTGGTTGATGAGTCTTGTAATAATTCTATAAAAGAACAAATGACAGTTGTTTTGAGGTTTGTTGACAAAAGAGGGCAAGTGAAGGAGCGTTTGTTGGGCATTTTTCATATCGCTGGTACTTGTGCCCAATCACTTAAGGATGTCATTCATGCAATGTTTTCTACACATGGGTTGAGCATATCTAGCCTGAGAGGTCAAGGTTACGATGGAGAAAGCAATATGTCACGTGAGTCCAATGGCTTAAATGCTTTAATTTTAAGAGAGAACCCATGTGCTATGTATATTCATTGCTTTGCTCACCAATTTCAATTGGCAATTGTTTCTGTGGCACATAGGAATGTTATGGTTAGTGATTTATTTAACATGCTTGCTATTATTGTGAATTTGGTTGGTGCATCATGTAAACGTGTAGATACTCATCGAACAAGTTATCATTCTGAATTTTGAAGAGACTTAATATTGAGGATGGTGGAACTGGTCAGTTTCAATAAATGAGTTTGACACGCCCAGGTGATACTAGATGGGGCTCACATCTAAAAACAATTACTCACTTTATAAGTATGTTTAATGCAATCGTAGATGTTCTTGAGAATATATCAGAAGACGACATAAGTTTAGAGCAAAACTTAATGGCCGTAAGACAGATGGACACTAGGCAAGATTTTCAATTTGTGTTCAGTCTCCATTATGTTTGAAACATTCTTACAATTACAGACGAAATTTCACAAACCTTACAAAAAAAAGATCAAGATATTCAGAATGCTATGAAGTTATTGAAATTGTGTAAGTACGCATTGCAGAACATGAGAGACAATGGTAAGGATACTTTGTTGAGTAAGGTAATTAAGTTTTGTGTTGATAGACATATTACAGTGCCCAATATGGATGATAGTGTAGTATTGAAAGGTTGACCTAGGCGTGCAACTCAGCAGGTGACTTATTATCATCGCTTTTATGTTGATTTGTATTGTTACGTGATAGATTCAATCTTGCAAGAGTTGAATGATATTTTTTCAGAAATAACTTATGAGCTTTTTACTTGCATTTCGTGTTTAAATCTAAGAGATTCATTTGTAGCTTTTGATGTATGTAAATTGGTACGTCTTGCTCAGATATATCATTTGGATTTCAATAGTGAAGAGCTTTTATTACTTAAACTACAATTTGACAAGTTTCTTATGCTCGTGAGAGTGAACGAAACTTTCTTCAACCTTAAAATCATATCTTGTGTAGTTCATAAGTTGGTTGAAACTAGAAGTTCTTGTTATTTTCCATTGGTTATAGGTTGATCACATTAGTTTTGATATTAACTGTGATGATTGCAAGTGTTGAAAGGGTATTCTCTGCTATGAATCTTGTCAAGAATTATTTGCGCAACAAAATGGGAGATGAATTGTTGAATGACAATTTGGTGGTTTACATGGAGAAATATCTTTTTATAAAACTTGAGAATGATGCAATATTGCAATGTTTTCAAAATATGAGACCTCGTAAAATTCAGTTGTCTAAGTTTACAATTACAAAGTAAGGTTGTATTATATATTTTTTTTAGCATTTTGGATTTATTGAATCATATTTTCAGATGTATATAATTTCTACATTTTAGTACATTTACATATATATTGAATAATTTTTAATATAATTTAATCAAATTTTAATAAACAATCGGCCGCTAACCGGACTGAGGTTTTATGATCGTTGATTGTCGACAATCAACAATCAAAGTCAACCTTCGCCCTAACTGAACGTTGATGCTGGATTTACCACTTGTGATCAGTTAAATAATTATCCCGTATAAAGGAAGATAAAGGAGGGATTA
>NW_019227929.1:0-4243 GCF_002742605.1 Olea europaea var. sylvestris
GTACACTATGGTGAACACTTTAGTTTACACTTTACCACGTGACATTACCTTGTTTCTCATCCAATTGACACTTGACAACAATGCAAGTGTCAAACAACGTGTCAAAAATCAGGTTACAAATAGCAAGGTTCAATCGGTAAGAACCATGCTACATGTACACAATGGTGTATACTTTAGTTTAAACTATAAACTGAAGTGTACACCATAGTGTACATGTAGCAAGGTTCTTAACCACTAAACTTTGCTATTTGTACACTGATTTTTGACACGTTGTTTGACACTTGCATTGTTGTCAAGTGTCAATTGGATGGTAAAACTGTTTGATATTTAAACTATCCAACAATGTAATGTCACGTGCTAAAGTGTAAACTAAAGTGTACACCACAGTGTACATGTAGCAATATTCTTACCAATTGAACTTTGCTATTTGTACACTGATTTTTGACGCATTGTTTGACACTTGCATTGTAGTCTAGTGTCAATTGGATGGGAAAATTGTTTGAAATTTTAACTGTCAAATAGGGTAATGTCACGTGGAAAACTGTAAACTAAAGTGTGCACCATAGTGTACATATAGCAAGGTCCTTTTCGATAGGACTTTGCTATTTGTATACTGATTTTTGACACGTTATTTGACACTTGCATTGCTATCAAGTGTTAATTCGATGGGAAAGCTGTTTTAAATTTAAACTGTCCAACAAGGTATTGTCACGCGAAAAACTATAAACTGAAGTGTACACCATACTGTACATGTAGCAAGGTTCTTAATGATTGAACTTTGCTATTTCTACACTGATTTTTGACATATTTTTTGACACTAGCGTTGTTGCCAAGTGTCAATTGGATGGGAAAACTTTTTGATATTTAAACTGTCCAACAAGGTAATGTCACATGGCAAAGTGTAAACTAAAGTGTACACCATAGTGTACATGTAGCAAGGTGCTTACCGATTGAACTTTGCTAGTTGTACACTGATTTTTTGACAT
Organism: Olea europaea var. sylvestris; assembly: GCF_002742605.1. Taxonomy (NCBI): domain Eukaryota; kingdom Viridiplantae; phylum Streptophyta; class Magnoliopsida; order Lamiales; family Oleaceae; genus Olea; species Olea europaea. Next base: position 987 of record NW_019227929.1, read on the forward strand.
GTTGTTTGACTCTTGCATTGTTGTCAAGTGTCAAAAGGATGGGAAAGCTGTTTGAAATTTAGACTATCCAACAGGGTAATGTCACGTGGCAAAGTGTAAACTAAAGTGTACACCATAGTGTACTTCTAGCAAGTTCCTTACCGATTGAACTTTGCTATTTGTACTCTAATTTTTGACACATTCTCTGACACTAGCATTGTTTTGAAGTGTCAATTGGATAGAAAAACTATTTAAAATTTAAACTGTCCAACAGGGTAATCTCATGGGGCAAAGTTTACACTAACGCACCATAGTGTACGTGTAGCAAGGTTCTTACCGATTGAACCTTTCTATTTGTACACTGATTTTTGACACGTTATTTGACACTAGCTTTGTAGTCGGTTGTCAATCGGATGGGAAAGCTAAATGAAATTTAAACTATCCAACAGGGTAATGTCACGTGGCAAAGTGTAAACTAAAGTGTACACCATAGTGTACATGTAGGAAGGTCCTTACCTATTGGGCTTTGATATTTGTACACTGATTTTTGACACGTTGTTTGACATTTGCATTGCTATCAAGCCACAATTGGATGGGAAAATTCTTCGAAATTTAAACTGTCCAACAGAGAAATGTCATGTGGCAAAGTGTAAACTAAAGTGTACACCATAGTGTACGTGTCGCAAGGTTCTTACCGATTGATTTTGCTATTTGTAAACTAATTTTTGACACGTTGTTTGCCACTTGCTTTGCTGTTAAGTGTCAATTGGATAGGAAAACTGTTTGAAATTTAAACTGTCCAACAGGGTAATGACATGTGGCAAAGTGTAAACTAGAGTGTACACCATAGTGTACATGTCGAAAGGTTCTTACCTATTGAACTTTGCTAGTTGTACACTTATTTTTGATGCGTTGTTTGACACTAGCATTGTTGTCATGTGTTAATGGGATGAGAAAAATGTTTGAAATTTTAATTGTCCAACAGGGTAATGTCATGTGGCAAACTGTAAACTAAAGTGTACACCATAGTGTACATGTATCAAGGTTCTTACCGATTGGACTTTGCTATTTGTACAATGATTTTTGACATGTTCTTTGACACTTGCATTGTTGTCGAGTGTCAATTGGTTGGGAAAACTATTTGAAATCTTAACTATTCAATGGGGTAATGACACATGACAAAGTGTAAACTAAAGTATACACCATAGTGTACTTGTCGCGAGTTTCTTACTGATTGAACTTTGCCATTTGTACACTAATTTTTGACACGTTGTTTGACACTTGCATTGTTGTCATGTGTCAATTTGAAGGAAAAAATGTTTGAAATTTAAATTGTTCAAAGGGGTAATGTCAAGTGGAAAAGTGTAAACTAAATAGTTTCCCCATCAAATTGACACTTGACTACAACACAAGTGTCTATTGGATTGAAAATTGTTTATATTTTAAACTGTCCAACAGGGTAATGACACGTGGCAAAGTGTACATCATAGTTTATATGCAGCAAGGTTCTTACCGATTGAACTTTGCTATTTGTACACTCATTTTTGACACGTTGTTTGACACTTGTGTTGTAGTCAAGTGTTAATTGGATGGGGAAACTATTTGAAATTTAAAATATCCAGTAGGGTAATGTCACATGGCAAAGTGTATACTAAAATGTGTGCACCATAGTGCACATGTCGCGAGGTTCTTACCGATTGAACTTTGCGATTTGTACAATGATTTTTGACACATTGTTTGACACTTGCATTGTAGTCAAGTGTCAATTGGATGGGAAAACTATTTGAAATTTAAATTGTCCAAGAGGGTAATGTCATGTGGCAAGGTGTAAACTAAAGTGTACACCAGAGTGTACATGTCGTAAGGTTCTTACAGATTGAACTTTCCTATTTGTACACATATTTTTGACATGTTGTTTGACACTTGCATTGCTGTCAAGTGTCAATTGGATGGGAAAACTGTTTGAAATTTAAATTGTCCAACAGGGTAATGTCACATGGAAAGGTGTAAACTAAAGTGTATACCATAGTATACATGTCGCAAGGTTCTTATCGATTGAACTTTGCTATTTGTACACTGATTTTTGACACATTGTTTGGCACTTGCATTCTTGTCAAGCGTCAATTAGATGGGAAAACTATTTGAAATTTAAACTGTCCAACAGGGAAATGCCACGTAACAAGGTGTAAACTAAAGTGTAAACCATAGTGTACATTTGGCAAGGTTCTTACTAATTGAACTTCGCTATTTGTACACTGATTTTTGACTCGTTGTTTGACACTTGCATTGTTGTCAAGTTTCAACTAGATGGGGAAAATGTTTGAAATTTAAACCGTCCAACAGGGTAATGTCACGTGGCAATGTGTAAACTAAAGTGTATATGTAGAAAGGTCCTTATCGATTGAACTTTCCTGTTTGTATACTGATTTTTAGCACGTTGTTTGACACTTGCATTGTAGTCAAGTGTCAATTGGATGGGGAAAATTGTTTGAAATTTAAACTGTACAATAGGGTAATGTCACGTGGATAGGTGTAAACTAAATTGTACACCGTAGTGTAGATGTCTCAAGGTTCTTATCGATTCAACTTTGCTATTTGTACACTGATTTTTGACATGTTGTTTGACACTTGCATTATTTTCAAGTGTCAATTAGATGGGAAAATTGTTTGAAATTTAAACTTTCCAACAGGGTAATGCCACGTGGGAAAGTGTGAACTAAAGTGTACAGCATAGTGTACATGTAATATGGTTCTTACCGATTGAACTTTATTATTTGTACACAGATTTTTGATGCGTTGTGTCACACTTGCATTGTTTTCAAGTGTCAATTGGTAGGGAAAATGTTTGAAATTTAAACTGTCTGACAGGGTAATGTCACGTGACAAAGTGTAAACTAATGTGTACACCATAGTGTACAGGTAACAAGGTCCCTACCGATAGAACTTTGATATTTGTACACTGATTTTTGCCGCGTTATTTGGTACTTGAATTGTTGTTACGTGTCTATTGGATGAGAAAACTATTTATATTTTAAACTGTCCAACAGGGTAATGATAGGTGGCAAAGTGTAAACTAAAGTGTACACCATAATGTACATTTGGCAAGGTTTCTACCGATTGAACTTTGCTTTTTGTACACCGATTTTTGACTTGCCGTTTGACACTTGCATTGTTGTCAAGTGTCAATTGGATGGGAAAATATTTGAAATTTAAACTGTCCAATAGGGTAATGTCACATGGCAAAGTGTAAACTAAAGTGTACACCATAGTGTACATGT
>NW_019227930.1:0-4241 GCF_002742605.1 Olea europaea var. sylvestris
ACCCCTTTTTTTTTTTTTAGCAACAAATTTTTTTTCCTTCCAGCAGCATAATTCTCTCATTCCTTCAAATGCCCACTACCCGAACCCCTTCTCAATTGATCAATAACCTCACTTCTCCATACTTCTTAACACCTGCTAATAATCTCGACGTTGTCTTAATGTTCGACCTCCACACCGGCGACAACTATGCAGCCTGGAAATGTTCAATGCTTATGGCCCTTAATGCCAAAAATAAGCTCTCCTTTGTCGATAGCTCTCTAGAAAAACCATCAGATCCTTCGATTTCTACACTATAGGATCATTGCAATGATATGGTCCTCTCTTTGCTCTTCAATTCTATTAATATATCTCTATGCTATAGCTTAATTTATTGGTCAAAATCATCTGAAGTTTGGATCGATTTGGACAATCATTTCTATCAAAGCAATCATCCCTACCTCTATCACCTCCACTGTGGTCTTGCAAACCTCAAACAAGGCACCATGTCCATTACCACATACTACAACACCATCAAGGATTTCTGGGATGAGCTCACTGATGTTGCTTAATCAAATCCTTGCATCTGTAAAGCTAAAAAAAAGTCGAAACCACCGTTAATGTCAAAATGGCTCTTCCAATTCCTCATGGGTCTCAATGATTCCTTCTCCAACATTCAAAGTCAGATCTTTGCCATGGATCCTCTTCCCAACATTGCTCGATCTTATGCTACCATTCATCAGGAAGAAACCCAATGGCTCCTTCAACTTCCTTTGCTGCCTATACTAGACGCATCTACCATGGCTGTAACTTGAAGCCATAACCTGGGCTACCATGATTCTCACCCCCACAGCACTAAGTGGTGTACAAAATGTAGCAAGGATGGACATCTTGAGACTACCTACTTCGAGGTTATTGGGTATCCCCCTCACTGGAACACCAATAGGCCAAAGCAGCCACTTCGTCCTTGATAACGACAAACAAGCCGCCACCAATAGGGAATATGGTTTCTAATATTCAAGCACCTTTGTTCTCGAGTGTGATTCGTGGCCTCTCCGGCGAAAATTATCGACAATTGATAGACCTTCTTCAACCCAACGCCAATAGCCTCTCTGGTATCTCTTCATTGACTTCTAGAACTACTATCGATGAATTATAAACACTGGGGCTTCAGGCCATATTCTCTATTGTCAATTTATCTATTGCAACCAACGTTTCTCATCACTCGCGGTCTTTAACTCTACCTACAGGTGCCACGGCCTAAGTTACTCATAACGGCCATATTCGTCTCTCTTCGCATTTAACACTTTTTAATGTGCTTTTTGTTCCTAAATTTAATTATAATTTAATCTCTGTTAGCTAGCTCATTAAAACATCCAATTACATTGCAATTTTTTCTTCCTCACATTGTTTTTTAGGACTAACACACGAGGAGAATGAATGGAAAGGGTGAATAACAGAGTGACCTCTACCATCTCAAGCTTATTTCTCCAGCTGCTCTATAAATCGACTCCAAGGCTAATTCTACCTCAACCTTATGACATCTCTGCTTAGGTCACCCTTCCATTTCTTGCATTCCAAATTTTTTTATGTTCTTTGGATATGATTGGATATGATTGACAATTGTGATAGTTGTATTCGAGGCAAACATACTCATCTTCCTTTTAAATTAGTTGAGAATAAATGTGATTCCATATTTCATCGTGTTTATTGTGATATTTGGGATGGCTATTCTATACCATCTACTTCTGGTGCACATTATTTTCTCATTATTATTGACAATTATTCTCTTGTTACTTGGGTATACCTAATGCGCTTTAAATGTGACACATTTTCTTGTCTCACCACCTTTATTAAAATGGTCGACATACAATTTAATTGTTCTATCGAACATGTTCGTTATGATAATGGTCAAGAGTTTCTTTCCCATTGCATGCAAAAAAAATTTCTAGATCATGTCATCATTCATGAATAAACTTGTGTTGAAACACCACAACAAAATGGTCTCGTTGAATGAAAACATCGCCATCTCTTTAAATGTGGCTCGGTGTCTTTGTTTTCATGTCCATTTACCTATTTCCTTTTGGGGTGATTGCATAGTCACTATTATTTATTTAATCAATCGCACCCCTTCTTCTTCTCTTCAACACAAAACTCCTTATGAGCTCCTTTTCAAAAAGGCCCTATATAAGATCATCTTCGCGTGTTTGGATGCCTTTGTTATGCATATACTTTGAAACTCTATCGTGATAAATTCTCACCTCACGCCACACCTTGCATCTTTATCGGCTACACTCAAACCCTGCACATTTATCGTGCTAATGACCTAAACATAAAAACTATTTTTCTTTTTCGTGATGTATGCTTTGTGGAATCTGTCTTCATCATCTGATGACCAACGCTACCTTGATATGTACCATCCTTTCCCATCAACACATATCGAACCAAGTCTTGACTCCATTTTCCCGACATCAACCCCTTCCACCACTGCACCGCTCAATCCATCCCTATCCCCCAATTCTGTACTTCCTGCAAATCCCTCGGATGACCCCTTAGACACCATCCTATCCACACCCACATTACAGAGACCTCACCACACCATCTTCATCCCGTATACCTTCATGATTACATTTTCTCAGGCTTACCACAGAGACCACCCGTTCGACACCTTCTCATCAGTCCTCCTCGGGTGCGTTTCATTCTTTACCCAATTTTCTTTCTTATCGTTTCTTTAGTCTAAAACATTTTGCCTTTTTATCTTCTATCTCGAATAACATCCAAGATCTTCTTCTATATTCTTAAGCCATCTTTGAGCCCCACTAGAAATAAGCAATGGCCTCAGAAATACAGGCCTTGGTGGCTAACCACACATAGACCCTTGAAACCCTTCCTCTTGCTAAGAAGGCTATTGGTTTCAAATGCGTCTGCAAAACAAAATTGCGTGCGAATGGTGTCCTTAGGTAGAGGATCTGGACTATCAGGATACTTTTGCACATGTGGCTAAACTCTTTACTATTTGTTGTCTTCTTGCTATAGTTGCAGCTAAACATTGGATCATACACTAGTCGGATGTTCATAATACTTTCCTCCATGGCGATCTTGATGAGGAAGTATACATGAGACCCCACTAGGGCATTGTCTTTAGGAGGAGGCGTGCGTATACGTCTTTACAAATCTCTCTATGGTCTCAAATATGTTGATGACATTTTGGTGGCTTGAAATGATCTCTTTGCCATCACATCCATCAAATCTCATTTTGCTCATACATTCAAGGTTATAGATCTCAGTGATTACAAGTATTTCCATGGAATTGAGCTTGCTCATTCCTGTACTGGCACCTTCATCAATCAGTGTAAATATACTTTTGATATTCTCTCAGACTCTGGTCAACTAAGATCTCGCTCTACTTACTTTCCTATGGAGCAGCATTTAAAACTTACTAACTCTGATGGTGACCTTTTGACCAATCTTAGTTCATATCGAAGATAAATTACCGATTGACATACTTGATGGTTTCTCTACCAGATATCACATTCACCATCAATGTTCTCAGTTAATTTATGCATGCTCCTCGTGCATCTCATCACCTTGCAGCTCTCCATGTCCTCCACTACTTGAAGACTACTCCTGGCTATGGTCTATTCTTCTCATTAACATGCAACTTTCAGCTCTCTACCTTTTGTGACTCTAATTGGGCTAGCAGTCTACTCACACGCTCATCAACTACGGGCAATGTCATCAAGCTAGGTGACAATCCACTTTCTTGGCGTACGAACAACAACCGTCTCTCGCTCTTTGGCTAAAGCTGAATATTGTGCTATGGTCTCCACCACTTTTGAGATTGTTTGGATTCGTCTTCTCTTGCATGACCTTACTGTGCCTCACTTTCAGCCTGCTCTTCTTCACTATGACAACAAGGCAGCTATTTACATAGCTCAAAATTTGATTTCATGAATGCACCAAACACATTGAATTGAATTGTCATCTAGTTCGTGAAAAAAATTCGATTCGATCTACTTACTACCTCATATGTCCTGACCTCTCAACAAGAAGCTTGTATTTTTACTAAGCCCTTGGGACTTGAATATTTTGTTTCTTCCGATCCAAGTTGGGTGTTATGGACATCTATGCTTCAACTTGAGGGGGAATATTACACAATATACTTATTATTATTTCCTTGTATCCATTTATTCTCCTCCATATATAGTTTATACTCATTCCATGTATAGATTTATTCAATAACTACAAATATGTACCATATTCAT
>NW_019227931.1:0-4241 GCF_002742605.1 Olea europaea var. sylvestris
AATTACTCATATTTATAAAAAGTAGTGGATAATTTTCTAGTTACTTTTTCTTTACCTGTGTTTCTTAAGCTTAGTTTATCTAAATTATTTATTAAACTATCAATATCTTGATTTGATTTATTATTTATATTATTAAGTTTTCTATTTATACTTTCTATTGCCTCTGTAGTTTTAAGATCTGAAAATTTTTCTTTATCTTCTACTTTAGATATTTTATTTAAGATTGTTAAGTTTTGTTCTTTAATAAAATCTAAATTTTCACGAATCTTATGAATATCTTTTTCAATATTAAAGATTCTTTTTTCTACAACTAACTTATTAGTTTCTTTTATTAAGAGATCCAATGTTCTAATCTGAATAATAAAAAGAATCTAATGAAAAGCTTGTATTATCTGAAAAATAGTTTGAATCTATATTATCTAATTCAATTATTAAATCTAGATCTAATATAAAAATCTGTTCAAACCTTTCTATAAAATATTCTTCTCTAAATTCTGAAATTAAGGATCTATATAAGACCTGTTCTTTTAATTCTGAATGTAAATTTTTAGTTACTTGTAATATAGCAAATAAATAATCTATAGGTTTATCTTTTTCTAAAGAGATTAATTCTAAACCATATTCAAAAATCTCTTCTATTTCTTTATAAAAAGTAAAACTATAAATTATTTTTTCTAAGTCTACAAGTAAAATTCTAAAAATCAATCTTTACATTTAGCTCTTAATTTTTTACTAGGATACCATTTACATAAAAAACATGGTATACTATCTGAACCTGTTTCTTTTACCCATTTATGTTTACATTCTAATTCTATATCCATAAATTCTAGTTCTAATTTTTCATCTGAATCTGATAAGTTTTTAATATTTGAAAATTCTTGTATAAAATTTTCATAATTTGATTGTTCTTCTAGATTACAATTATTATTATGATCTTCTATTGATATAATACTATATACTGATTCTTTATCTGAAATATATTCATCTATTTCTAATAAATCCTCATTAGTACATTCTATTAGAGTACTTCTTTTATCATTATTATTTATCTTTTTTGGACATGTTTTAGCTTTTAAAATAAGCCCTGAGTGACCTCTCAAAGCGTAAAGGCCCAGTGAAGAGGCTAGGAGACGCATAGAAGAGGGAAAGGGATCAGTTTGGTATAAGCAGTCTGAAATCACCAGCACCGAACAAGCTCTGATACCAAAAGAGGGGGGGGGGTCCTGAAATAGGGTTAGTATTTCAAGGATTGAAGGACTGTTATAGGAGGCTGTTAATTAAGACAAATTATAGAAATCCTACTCAGTACTCTTCTTAATTGATATATCTTTTTTCTTTTAATAAAATAATACCCCTTTTTTTTTTTTTTTTTAAAAGAAAAACATGCCATCTGAGATATATGAACTTGGGCGTAACTCCATTCTTGCAAGGACACCACTGGCACTCCCTTAACAAGAATTCTTAAAACAGTGATCCCTTTCCCTCTTCTATGCGTCTCCTAACCTCTTCACTGGGCCTTTACGCTTTGAGAGGTCACTCATGGCTTATTTTAAAAACAGTTTTAAACTTTAAACTTGGAGTTAAGGCATGCTCTTATCATATACTCAGCATGAAACATAAAAATCTTTACAAAATCATAAAGTTTTGAAAATTTTATAAACAATAATATTCAAGTGGTCATCCTCCCAGAATTCCTTATACAAATTATAATGATAAAGAAAGAAACTATGTAGCCAGAGGAAAAGTCAGACCTTTAGAACCTAAAATAGAATTTCAGACACCCCATAAACCACAGTTATTAAATATTACAGCACATGATCCCCAAACTTGGAATAATACAATAGAAGTTTGGAATTCTGTTTCTATAAATTCTAAGCATGATTCTTCATTTTCTTTAAAATATTCATAATATTCTTCAGATTCTTCAAAATCTTCTTTTTCTATTAATTGACATTCTCTTTCTTTACTTAAAATCAGGTTTTTGGCAAGTAAAAATGCATCCAGACTCAATAGAATGGACAGCTTTTACTAGTCCAGAAGGACATTTTGAATGGTTAGTCATGCCATTTGGATTAAAGAATGCTCCTAGTATATTTCAAAGAAAAATGGATAGTATTTTTAGTAAACACAATAAATTTATTATTGTTTATATAGATGATATTCTAGTTTTTAGTAAAAACAGAAGAGAACATAGAGGTCATCTACAAATCCTTTTTTCAGAATTTATTAGACATGGGTTAATTATAAATAAAAAGAAAATGTTTCTATTTAAAGAATATATAGAATTTTTAGGAGTAAATATAGGAAAAGGAAAAATAGAATTACAACCTCATATAGCTCAGAAAGCCTTAGATTTTTCAGATAAACTTGAAGATCTTAAACAATTACAGAAATTTTTAGGATTAGTAAACTATGCTAGACCTTTCATTAAAAATTTAGGAAAAATTGCAGGGCCTTTATATGGAAAAACTTAGAAAAATTAGAAATTCTAGGAGAAAATATTCTTAAATATTGGGAAAAAAATAAAGTCTTTTGTGAAATAAAAAATAAGAATCCTAAAGACCAAAAATATTTTTTAGCATGCCTTAATGCTCTTTCAGAACATTTTAGTCAAGACCATAAACAATTTAAGTGTTATGTTGTTTTGAATGGAAGACTTCCAGGAATTTACCATACCTGGCTAGAAGTTTCAGATTGTATTAAAAATTTTCCAAATCCTCTTTATAAAGGATTTTATTCAATTTCAGAAGCATTAGAAGAATGTAGAAAATTTATAGGAATAAATTATTTTGTTGCTCCTTCTCTTAAGAATGTTTCAGACCAACCTTTAGATTATTCCTCTAGATTTTGTGATCATTGTGAATGTATGACAAAGAATTTTAAGATTTTAAATGAATCAAACCAGGCTTTACAACAAGAAAAACTTGTTTTACAAAAGAAAATCTTAATCTTAGGATTAAGTTTTTTGTTAAAAGATAATGGTAGTATTATTATTAGTAAAGATTATTTGCAATTACAAAAATTTACACTTTGTGCACCTACTTATACTAAGCTCATTCCATCAGAGTATGCTGAGAAGCGTGGTGGGATAATAGAAAAAGAACACAGGTAAAGAAAAAGTAACTAGAAAATTATCCACTACTTTTTATAAATACGAGTAATTTTCCTGGTAGATCAAGAACTATCAGTGAAGTAGGATCATCCTCAGAACCTTATGATAGAAGTAGACATAGTACCTCTAGTATAAGTACAAATATCATAGAAAGAATTTTACATAGACAACCTCAGTATAATCAGAATATAGAAGAATTAATAGATCCTGAACAAGACTATAATAGATTTCAGACTCATGACCTACAATTACTTAACCCAGAAAATTTATATAATAGAGGAATTTTTGAATCAAGAACTCAATTCTTTAGACATACTAGAGAAGTATCAATTCAATGTTTAGATGGTCAAGTAAGACAATTATCTTTAATATCAGAAGAATCTAAAAAAGAATTAAAAAAGAAGAACTTTAGATTCATGCATTTAGGATTAATAGTAATAGGAATTAAAGGATTAATGAGAAAAAATTTAGGTAATAAAGTTTTATTAACTATTTATGATGAAAGAATTCAAAATATAGAAAAAAGTATGATAGCTAGTACAGAAGTAGATATGAATGATAATAATGGAATTATATATTGTAATCCAGGCCAAAGATACTTTAATATAGAAGATATCAAATTAGTCCAAAAAATTAAAGAAAAATTAAAAGACTTGCCTAAATTATCTATGCCATTAGAAACAGATTACTTAATCATAGAAACAGATGGTAGTATAACAGGATGGGGAGCAATATTAATTGCAAAACCCAATAAATATGCAGATAAAGAAAGTGAGAAAATTGTGAGATATAATAGTGGTAATTATAAAGAAAAAGGTAATATTAGTAGTATAGATCTAGAACTATTAGCAGTAAATTATGCATTAGATTCTTTTGAATTGTTTATTATTTCTAAAAAAGAAATAACTTTAAGAACAGACTGTGAAGCAATTGTAAGTTTTGTTAATAAAATGAAATTAGAAAATAAAAGAAGTAACCGTAGAAGATGGCTAAATTTTATTGATAGAATTACTAATACTGGATTAGTAATTAATTTTGAACATATTAAAGATAGTGATAATCAGATTGCAGACATTTTAAGTAGAATAATTAAAAATAAAGAATATGACTGATCATTTATTGCAGATGC
>NW_019227932.1:0-4241 GCF_002742605.1 Olea europaea var. sylvestris
GAAGAATTGAGCGTAACTTTTGCACACGGTGTCCGTTTTGGGCCCATAAGTACTTTTTGGTAATGTAGCGACCGTTTTGGATTAAACTCACCACTTCGACGTGACGTATGAGAAATTTCGGCCATTTTTCGAAAGAATGAGCGCTTGCATATTTGGAACGCTTGGATTGTCGACGTACGAAGAATTGAGCGTAACTTTTGCACCCGGTGTCCGTTTTGGGACCATAAGTACTTTTTGGAAATGTAGCGACCGTTTTAGATTGAACTCACCACTTCGTCATGACGTACGAGGGATTTTGGCCATTCTTCGAAAGAATGAGTGCTTGTATATTTAGAACGCTTGGAGAGTCGGCGGACGAAGAATTGAGCGAAACTTTTGCACACGGTGTCCGTTTTGGGCCCGTAAGAACTTTTTGGAAATGTAGCGACCGTTTTAGATTGAACTCACCACTTCGTCATGACGTACGAGGGATTTTGGCCATTCTTCGAAAGAATGAGTGCTTGTATATTTAGAACGCTTGGAGAGTCGGCGGACGAAGAATTGAGCGAAACTTTTGCACACGGTGTCCGTTTTGGGCCCGTAAGAACTTTTTGGAAATGTAGCGACCGTTTTGGATTGAACTCACCACTTCATCGTGACGTATGAGGGATTTTGACCATTTTTCGAAAGAATGAGCACTTGCATATTTGGAACGCTTGGATTGTCGGCGTACGAAGAATTGTGCGTAAAATTTGCACATGGTGTCCGCTTTGGGCCCATAAGAATTGTTTGGAAATGTAGCGACCATTTTGGATTGAGCTCACAACTTCGTCGTGACGTATGAAGGTTTTCGGCCATTCTTCGGCTTTGGGCCCATTAGAACTTTTTGGAAATGTAGTGACCGTTTTGGATTGAACTCACCACTTCGTCGTGACGTTTGAGGGATTTCGGCCTTTTTTCGAAAGAATGAGCACTTGCGTATTTGGAACGCTTGGATTGTCAGCGTACGAAGAATTGAGCATAACTTTTGTACACGATTACCGTTTCGGGCCCATAAGTACTTTTGGGAAATGTAACGACCATTTTGGATTGAACTCACCACTTTGTCGTGACGTACGAGGGATTTTGGCCATTCTTCGAAAGAATGAGCGCTTGTATATTTAGAACGCTTGGAGAGTCGGCGGACAAAGAATTGAGCGTAACTTTTGCAAATGCTGTCCGCTTTGGGCCCAGAAGAACTTTTTGGAAATGTAGCGACCGTTTGGGATTGAACTCACCACTTCGTCGTGACGTATGAGGAATTTCGGCCATTTTTCGAAATAATGAGCACTTGCATATTTGGAATGCCTGGATTGTCGGCGTACGAAGAATTGAGCATAACTTTTTACACGATGTCCGTTTCGGGCCCATAAGTACTTTTTGGAAATGTAGCGACCGTTTTGGATTGAACTCACCACTTCATCGTGACGTACGAGGAATTTTGGCCATTCTTCGAAAGAATGAGTGCTTGTATATTTAGAACGCTTGGAGAGTCGACGGACGAAGATTTGAGCGTAACTTTTGCACACGGTGTCCGTTTAGGGGCCCATAAGAACATTTTGGAAATGTAGCGACCTTTTTGGATTGAACTCACCACTTCGTCGTGACGTAGGAGGGATTTCGGCCATTTTTCGAAAGAATGAGCACTTGCATATTTGGAACGCTTGGATTGTCGGCGTACGAAGAATTGAGCGTAACTTTTGGAAACGATGTCTGTTTTGGGCCCATAAGAACTTTTTGGAAATGTAGCGATTGTTTTGGATTGAACTCACCACTTCGTCGTGACTTAGGTGGGATTTCCACCATTTTTCAAAAAAATGAGCACTTGCATATTTGGAACGCTTGGATTGTCGGCGTACGAAGAATTGAGCGTAACTTTTGTACACAGTGTCCGTTTTGGGCCCATAAGAACTTTTTGGAAATGTAGCGACCGTTTTAGATTGAACTCACCCCTTCGTTGTGATGTAGGAGGGATTTCGGCCATTTTTCGAAAGAATGAGCACTTGCATATTTGGAACGCTTGGATTGTCGGCGTACGAAGAATTTTGAGCGTAACTTCTGCACACGGTGTCCGTTTTGGGCCCATAAGTACTTTTTGGAAATGTAGCGACCGTTTTAGATTGAACTCACCACTTCGTCGTGACGTAAGAGGGATTTTGGCCATTCTTCGAAAGAATGAGCACTTGTATATTTAGAACGCTTGGATTGTAGGCGTACGAAGAATTGAGCGTAACTTTTGTACACAGTGTCCGTTTTGGGCCCATAAGAACTTTTTGGAAATGTAGCGACCGTTTTAGATTGAACTCACCACTTCATCGTGATGTAGGAGGGATTTCGGCCATTTTTCGAAAGAATGAGCACTTGCATATTTGGAACGCTTGGTTTGTCGGCGTACGAAGAATTTTGAGCGTAACTTCTGCACACGGTGTCCGTTTTGGGCCCATAAGTACTTTTTGGAAATGTAGCGACCGTTTTAGATTGAACTCACCCCTTCATCGTGATGTAGGAGGGATTCCGGCCATTTTTTGAAAGAATGAGCACTTGTATATTTAGAAAGCTCGGAGAGTCAGCGGACGAAGAATTGAGCCTAACTTTTGCACACGGTGTCCGTTTTGAGCCCATAAGTACTTTTTGGAAATGTAGCGACCGTTTTAGATTGAACTCACCCCTTCATCGTGATGTAGGAGGGATTCCGGCCATTTTTTGAAAGAATGAGCACTTGTATATTTAGAAAGCTCGGAGAGTCAGCGGACGAAGAATTGAGCCTAACTTTTGCACACGGTGTCCGTTTTGAGCCCATAAGTACTTTTTGGAAATGTAGCGACCGTTTTAGATTGAACTCACCCCTTCATCGTGATGTAGGAGGGATTCCGGCCATTTTTTGAAAGAATGAGCACTTGTATATTTAGAAAGCTCGGAGAGTCAGCGGACGAAGAATTGAGCCTAACTTTTGCACACGGTGTCCGTTTTGGGCCCATAAGAACTTTTGGAAATGTAGCGACCGTTTTGGATTGCACTCACCACTTCGTCGTTACGTACGAGGGTTTTCGGCCATTTTTCTAAAGATTGAGCGCTTTCATATTTGGAACGTTTGGATTGTCGACGTACGAAGAATTCAGAGTAACTTTTGTAGACAGTGTCTGTTTTGGGCCCATAAGAACTTTTTGGAAATGTAGCGACCGTTTTAGATTGAACTCACCACTTCGTCGTGACGTACGAGGGATTTTGGCCATTTTTCGAAAGAATGAGTACTTGCATATTTGGAACGCTTGGATTGTCGGCGTACGAAGAATCGAGCTTAACTTTTGCACACGGTGTCCGCTTTGGGCCCATAAGAACTTTTTGGAAATGTAGCGACCGTTTTAGATTGAACTCACCACTTCGTCGTGACGTATGAGGGATTTCGGCCATTCTTCCGCTTTGGGCCCATAAGAACTTTTTGGAAATGTAGCGACCGTTTTGGATTGAACTCACCACTTCGTCGTGACGTATGTTAGATTTCAGCCATTTTTTAAAAGAATGAGCACTTGCATATTTGGAACACTTGGATTACCAGTGTACGAAGAATTGAGCGTAACTTTTGCACACAGTGTCCGTTTTGGGCCCATAAGTACTTTTTGGTAATGTAGAGACCGTTTTGGATTGAACTCACCACTTCGCCGTGACGTATGAGAAATTTCGGCCATTTTTCGAAAGAATGAGTACTTGCATATTTGGAACGCTTGGATTGTCGACGTACGAAGAATTGAGCGTAACTTTTGCACACGGTGTCCATTTTGGGCCGATAAGTACTTTTTGGAAATGTAGCGACCGTTTTGGATTGAACTCACCACTTCGTCGTGACGTACGAGGGATTTTGGCCCTTTTTCGAAAGAATGAGCGCTTGTGTATTTAGAACGCTTGGATAGTCGGCGGACGAAGAATTGAGCGTGACTTTTGCGCACGGTGTTCGCATTGGGCCCATAAGAAGTTTTTGGAAATGCGACCGTTTTGGATTGAACTCACCACTTCATAGTGACGTAGGAGGGATTTTGGCCATTCATCGAAAGAATGAGTGCTTGTATATTTAGAACGCTTGTAGAGTCGGCGGACGAAGAATTGAGCCTTACTTTTGCACACGGTGTCCGCTTTGGGCCCATGAGAACTTTTTGGAAATGTAGCGACCGTTTTGGATTGAGCTCACCACTTCGTCGTGACGTATGAGGGATTTCGGCCATTCTTCG
>NW_019227933.1:0-4240 GCF_002742605.1 Olea europaea var. sylvestris
GGACACCGTGTGCAAAAGTTACGCTGAATTCTTCGTACGCCAGCAATCCAAGTGATCCAAATATGCAAGTGCTCACTCTTTCGAAAAATGGCCGAAATCCCTCATACGTCACGACGAAGTTGTGAGTTCATACCAAAACGGTCGCTACATTTCCAAAAAGTACTTATGGTCCCAAAATGGACACCGGGTGCAAAAGTTGCGCTCAATTCTTCGTACGTCGACAATCCAACCGTTCCAAATATGCAAGTGCTCATTCTTCCGAAAAATAGCCGAAATCCCTCGTACGTCACGACGAAGTTGTGAGTTCAACCCAAAACTGTCGCTACATTTCCAAAAAGTACTTATGGTCCCAAAACGGACACCGGGTGCAAAAGTTGCGCTCAATTCTTCGAACGTCGACAATCCAAGCGTTCCAACTATGCAAGTGCTCATTCTTTCGAAAAATGGCCAAAATCACTCCTACGTCATGATGAAGTTGTGAGTTCAATCCAAAACGATCGCTACATTTCCAAAAAGTACTTATGGTCCCAAAACGGACACCGTGTGCAAAAGTTACGCTCGATTCTTCGTACGCCGACAATCCAAACGTTCCAAATTTGCAAGTGCTCGTTCTTTCGAAAAATGGCCGAAATCCCTCGTACGTCACGACGAAGTTGTGAGTTAAATCCAAAACGGTCGCTACATTTCCAAAAAGGACTTACGGGCCCAAAACGGACACCGGGTGCAAAAGTTACGCTCAATTCTTCGAACATCGACAATCCAAGCGTTCCAACTATGCAAGTGCTCATTCTTTCGAAAAATGGCCGAAATCCCTCCTACGTCATGACGAAGTTGTGAGTTCAGTCCAAAACGGTCGCTACATTTCCAAAAAGTACTTATGGTCCCAAACGGACACCGTGTGCAGAAGTTACGCTCAATTCTTCGTACGCCGGCAATCCAAGCGTTCCAAATATGCAAGTTCTCACTCTTTCGAAAAATGGCCAAAATCCCTCCTACGTCACGACGAAGTGGTGAGTTCAATCCAAAACGGTCGCTACATTTTCAAAAAGTACTTATGGTCCCAAAACGGACACCAGTTGCAAAAGTTGCGCTCAATTATTCGTACGCCGATAATCGAAGCGTTCCAAATATGCAAGTGCTCATTATTTCGAAAAATGGCCGAAATCCCTCGTACGTCACGATGAAGTTGTGAGTTCAACCCAAAACGGTCGTTATATTTCCAAAAAGTACTTATGGTCCCAAAACGGCAACCGGGTGCAAATGTTGAGCTCAATTCTTCGTACGTCGACAATCCAAGCGTTCCAAATATGCAAGTGCTCATTCTTTCGAAAAATGGCCGAAATCCCTCGTACGTCACGACGAGGTTGTGAGTTAAATCCAAAACGGTCGCTACATTTCCAAAAAGGACTTACGGGCCCAAAACGGACACCGGGTGCAAAAGTTACGCTCAATTCTTCGTGCGCCGACAATCCAAGCGTTCCAAATATGCAAGTGCTCATTCTTTTGAAAAATGGCTGAAATCGCACATACGTCACGACGAAGTTGTGAGTTAAATCCTAAACGGTCGCTACATTTCCAAAAAGGACTGACGGGCCCAAAACGGACACCGGGTGCAAAAGTTACGTTCAATTCTTTGTACGCCTACAATCCAAGCGTTCCAAATGTGCAAGTGCTCACACTTTCGAAAAATGACCGAAATCCCTGATACATCACGATGAAGTGGTGAGTTCAATCCAAAACGATCGCTACATTTAAAAAAAGTACTTATGGTCCCAAAACGGAAATCGTGTGCAAAAGTTACGCTCAATTCTTCGTACGCCGGTAATCCAAGCGTTCCAAATATGAAAGTGCTCACTCTTTCAAAAAATGGCCGAAATCCCTCTTACGTCACGACGAAGTTGTGAGTTAAGTCCACAACGGTCGCTACATTTCCAAAAAGTACTTATGGTCCCAAAACGGACACCGGGTGCAAAAGTTACGCTCAATTCTCCGTACGCCGGCAATCCAAGCGTTCCAAATATGCAGGTGCTCACTCTTTCGAAAAATGGCCGAAATCCCTCCTACGTCACGACGAAGTCGTGAGTTCAATCAAAACGGTCGCTACATTTTCAAAAAGTACTTATGGTCCCAAAACGGACACCGGGTGCAAAAGTTGCGCCCAATTATTCGTACGTCGATAATCCAAGCGCTCCAAATATGCAAGTGCTCATTCTTTCGAAAAATAGCCGAAATCCCTCGCACGTCACGACGAAGTTGTGAGTTCAACCCAAAACTGTCGCTACATTTCCAAAAAGTAGTTATGGTCCCAAAACGGACACCGTGTGCAGAAGTTACGGTCAATTCTTCGTACGCCGGCAATCCAAGCGTTCCAAATATGCAAGTGCTCACTCTTTCGAAAAATGGCCGAAATCCCTCCTACGTCACGACGAAGTTGTGAGTTCAATCCAAAAGGGTCGCTACATTTCCAAAAAGTACTTATGGGCCCAAAACGGACACCGTGTGCAAAAGTTACGCTCAATTCTTCGTACGCCGACTATCCAAGCGTTCCAAATACGCAAGGGCTCATTCTTCCGAAAAATCGCTAAAATCCCTCATACGTCACGACGAAGTTGTGAGGTCAATCCAAAACGGTCGGTAAATTTCCAAAAAGTACTTATGGTCCCAAAACGGACACCGGGTGCAAAAGTTATGCTCAATTCTTCGTACGCCGGCAATCCAAGCGTTCCAAATATGCAAGTGCTCACTCTTTCGAAAAATGGCTGAAATCCCTCAAACGTCACGACGAAGTTGTGAGGTCAATCCAAAACGGTCGGTAAATTTCCAAAAAGTACTTATGGTCCCAAAACGGACACCGGGTGCAAAAGTTATGCTCAATTCTTCGTACGCCGGCAATCCAAGCGTTCCAAATATGCAAGTGCTCACTCTTTCGAAAAATGGCCGAAATCCCTCAAACGTCACGACGAAGTTGTGAGGTCAATCCAAAACGGTCGGTAAATTTCCAAAAAGTACTTATGGTCCCAAAATGGACACCGTGTGCAAAAGTTACGCTCAATTCTTCGTACACTGACAATCCAAGCATTCCAAATATGAAGGTGCTCATTCTTTCGAAAAATGGCCGAAATCCCTCATATGTCACGACGAGGTTGTGAGTTAAATCCAAAACGGCCGCTACATTTTCAAAAAGTACTTATGGTCCCAAAATGGACACCGTGTGCAAAAGTTACGCTCAATTCTTCGTACGCTGACAATCCAAGCATTCCAAAAATGAAAGTGCTCATTCTTTCGAAAAATGGCCGAAATCCCTCATATGTCACGACAAGGTTGTGAGTTAAATCCAAAATGGTCGCTACATTTCCAAAAAGGACTTACGGGCCCAAAACGGACACAGGGTGCAAAAGTTACGCTCAATTCTTCGTGCGCCGACAATCCAAGCGTTCCAAATATGCAAGTGCTCATTCTTTTGAAAAATGGCTGAAATCCCACATACGTCACAACTAAGTTGTGAGTTAAATCCTAAACGGTCGCTACATTTCCAAAAAGGACTGACGGGCCCAAAACGGACACCGGGTGCAAAAGTTGTGCTCAATTCTTCGAACGTCGACAATCCAAGCGTTCCAACTATGCAAGTGCGCATTCTTTCGAAAAATGGCCGAAATCCCTCCTACGTCATGATGAAGTTGTGAGTTCAATCCAAAACGTTCGCTACTTTTCCAAAAAGTACTTATGGTCCCAAAACGGACACCGTGTGCAAAAGTTACGCTCAATTCTTCGTACGCCGGCAATCCAAGCGTTCCAAATATGCAAGTCCTCACTCTTTCGAAAAATGGCCGAAATCCCTCCTACGTCATGATGAAGTTGTGAGTTCAATCCAAAACGGTCGCTACTTTTCCAAAAAGTACTTATGGTCCCAAAACGGACACCGGGTGCAAAAGTTGCGCTCAATTCTTCGTACGTCGACAATCCAAGCGTTCCAAATATGCAAGTGCTCATTCTTTCGAAAAATGGCCGAAATCCCTCGTACGTCACGACGAAGTTGTGAGTTCAACCCAAAACTGTCGCTACATTTCCAAAAATTGCTTATGGTCCCAAAACGGACACCGGGTGCAAAAGTTGCGCTCAATTCTTCGAACATCGACAATCCAAGCGTTCCAACTATGCAAGTGCTCATTCTTTCGAAAAATGGCCGAAATCCCTCCTACGTCATGATGAAGTTGTGAGTTCAATCCAAAACGGTCGCTAC
>NW_019227934.1:0-4240 GCF_002742605.1 Olea europaea var. sylvestris
TAGAAATGTCTTCTTTTCCATTGTGTCTCTTTGTTCAGGCATTTTTTCATTATAATAATTTTTTAAGGATTGTTGGGGGGAATTAATTATTGTTGCTTCAAACTAGTATTGTTCGGGTAAAATTTATTGGTTACCTAATACTATTAATTTTTTTCTGGTTCATGATAAAGTAAAATCAGGGCTAAGTTTGCTTTAGGTGCCATTTTAGTTTTTAGGCGTTATAGCATTGTCGAAATTCTAGAAACTAAAAAATAAGAAACTTTTGAATGACATGGTTGGACTCCTTTTTCTTATCGTTTGTAACTTTCTACATGGGACGACAGAGACTACAAGATGGAATTTGTTAAAGTTGGTTGTTTGTTTTCAAAACAGTTTTTGTCCACAGCATAGATGCACAATGCACGTTAGAAGAGTAAGAAAAAAGGTAAAAATAGCCATTGGAATTTGATATAGTACATCAAAGGTGGCCAAGTAATTGGAGTAGTTGTGAAATTTGGTCAATCATTTATTATATTCATGTTCTCTCAGTTTGCTTTAGTGTAAGTTCCCTTTATACTTTTAGTGCCTTCTTTTAGTCCTTGTTTTTCGTGGTCTTCTCGATCTGGGGTTTCATTGAATACACTGTTTTAGTGTTCTTAATGGAGGTTAAATTATTTTGAGTAAAATTAGAATGAGATCTATTTAATGTTAATATTCTAATCTAGCAAGTTATTTTGAAGAATAAGAGGTGATATACCTGGAAAACATCAAATGAGTGCCTTAAAATCCTTTCCATATATACCTTACTATACAAGGAGTTGAACCTTGCCCCTCCCCTCTCAACAAGAAAAGAAAATAGAAGCAGCTTTTACCTACGTGCTAAACAAGAAAAAAAATAAAAGAACTAGAAAATTAAAGAGAACAGTACCTCCTAAGTAAGTTTCTGGTATGGTATCATTGGTATGTATCATTTCTGCATGGATTTTTTAGAACAGTACCGCCTAATCAAGTAGTTTTCTAGTAAGTTTGGTATGCTTTTGCGATTTGACATTTCACTTGAAGACTTCTGAGCAATTGGTGGTATTTGACTAAAATTAAACGCATTATTTGATGATAATTTGATTTATATCAATATAGCTTCAACATAGGTGGTCACAGAGTAAGGAATAAGGAACCAGCGTCATGGTCAGATGAGAATGAACAAGCTTTTATCAAAATTCTTTACGAGAGAGTGTAATCAAACGCATTGCAATGTTCTATATTCACAAAAGACGAATGGGGCAGGATCAATGAAACCATGATAGCTTCAACAAAAATGGATTACGCCATAGATAGATTGAAGGGAAACTAGAACCGCTTGCGTAAGATTCATCGCATGTTCTCTGAACTTTTGGGATATATAGGTGTTACACGGGATCCAAATACTAACAACATTAATGTTGTAGAGGAAGTTTGGCAACACTTTTATACGGTACTTTTAATTTCAAAAGAATATTTTCGTCCTTATTTTTTGTCTTATCAATTTTACAATTTTGTTCTGTTTTTTTTAAAATTTGACAATGTGACTTCTTTTTTCAATGTTAGATTAACAAGTCGGATTACAAGTTGTTTAAGAGGGAAGGATGTAAGCACTACCACGCTCTTGGAGAGATATTTAGCGGGAAACAGGATTGGATTTCCACTCATAAGGAAGGAAGGTTAGATATCTTTGACATGGTTGTATTTTTGGTTAACAAAACTACTTTCACATTACATAACCAAGAAAGTCAACCATAAGTCATCGCTACTTGATCGTCCCGATATCATGCTTGGTACTGGCTCTGATCCTGATATGATTTATGCAGTTCTGGTTCTCTAAATCTTATAGTTAGTCAACGAAATTTCAAGTACCATTGGAGATGTAAGAAAGAGAAGATTTCCCATAGCAGAATCGTGGATAGGGAACTATACTAGCAACCTACTCAATTTATTGTAGAAATTTTTGGATAAATTATTAGACCATGCTCTTACCTCACTGTCAAGCTATCCGAACAAGAAAAATGGATACCAACCCGGACTTGCAAGAGAGCTACTACAACTACTGGAGGATTAGACAGTGCCTCTACTCAGCTTCCAAACACATCAGAGGAAGAATGACAGCTAGAAGATGATTTTTTGAATAGGGGAGTGAATACACGTGCAGAAAATGATGATGAAGTCGATGTGGTTTCAAATATTCGTCGACGTAAAAAAATTGGTATATCAGGTGAACGACGACGTAAGGAACCTAAGATCGGTAAAAGTGATAAACTCGAGGCTTGCATGGCACATTGGTCATCTACAATTAGTTCGAGGAATGAAGAAATTGAACTTAGAACACTTTACTTAAAAGAAAAGTTTGCAAAGATCCAAGGAAAAATCAAGTAATCAATCGAATAGTGAAGTAAATAGTCCGGATCCTTATTCAAATATTATTTGCTTGGACATCTTAAACAATATGGAAGGGGTGTCCAACGAGGTTTATATGAAAGCAATAAAGGCTTTTAAGGATCTCAATTTTAGGGTGTCATTTGTAAAGATGCCAAAAGCAAGGAGATGACCTATCTTGGAACTACTTTGATGTGACTGTGGTGTTAATTTCTTCAATATTGTGTTGTTTTAATTTGTGACTACTTTGTGTTGTTTTGAACTATCTTGGAACTACTTTGTATTGTTTAAATTTCTCTAGTATTGTGGTAATGTTGTACTATTTTCATTTACGAACATAGTGATGTTGAACGTCGGATAATTGATGTTAATTTTTCTTGAGTTTCTAAATGCTTGATTGCTTGTTTTATTCGAAAGAATGGTGGTTGACATGACTTATGATAATTATTTGGGTTATATTTTGTTCACAGTATGATTGGTCAATCAAATGTGGATGATAATGTGAGTATCGATGATTCCATTGATGAAGATTCGAGTGATGATGATTTGTTATATATGGATATTTTGACGCAATTTTTGGTGATTTAATGCTTAATTACTTAGTTGCCAACAAAGCAAGTACCATTGGTAGGAGATCTTGTAGAACATCATTACTTACAGGAAAATGTACATTCTAGAAATTATGAATGGACATTCGTACATGTACTATCGTAATTTTTGTATGTAGAAACACGTTTTCATGAATTTTTGTAATATTTTGAAAGAGAAAGGGTTGTTGAAAGATGGGAAAAAAGTGAGTGTCGAGGATGGTGTTGCTATGTTTTTGATGGTTGTAGGGCACACTACACGATACAGTGTTGTTATTGGTGATAAGTTTCAGCATTCCAACAACACAATACGTAAATGTTTTAAACGAGTTGTAAGCGATGTTTGTTCATTTGGCATTGAGATAATCGTTCGACAAATCAAGACATTGTGCATGAGCTGATTTTGCACAAATATCCTCTCTTTAAGGATTGTATAGGAACAATAGATGGAACACATGTTGCAGCTTGAGCTTCTGCATCAAGACAAACATCTTTTCGAGAAAGGAAAACTAATGTAACAAGAAAATGTGATGTTGACATGCGATTTTGATATGAAATTCACATTTTTATATGACGACTGGGAAGGTACTGCTAATGATTCATGAGTATTCGTCGACACAGTTACAAGAAGGTCAAACAACTTTCTAATGCCACGAGGAGGTATATTCTTATACTTTAAATAATTATTCCAAATATATTTACAATGTCTCACTATGTAAGCCTTTTTTTATTTTTCAGATCAATTTTACCTTGTTGATTTTGGATATCCAAACATGCCTAGATTTCTTACCCCTTATCGAGGTCAAAAATATTATCTACGTGACTATATTAGACGAGGAAGACTACGTGGAAAGGAAGAATTGTTCAACTATAGACACTCCTCGTGCCTTAACATTATTGAACGTTGCATTGGAGTTTTAAAAGCAAGATTTTCAATTTTGAAGTTCATTACCAATTATCAACTTAGTAGGCAAAGACAAATCCCTACTGCATGTTGTGCAATAAATAACTTCAATCGTCAAGAGCACGCTTTAGATAAGTTATTCGTAGAGTATTCAGAGGAGATTATAGTGTTTCAAGACATACCAGAGTCAAGTTAAGATCAAGAAGTCATATATTTTGATGCTAGTCAAACAGCTAAAATTGGAAAAGTCAGGAATCAAATTGCTACACAAATGTGGAATAACTACTCAAGACATCGTACATGATTTCGTGGATATACTTTATATTTTATTTAGTGTCTACTTGTTTTGTCATGACACATAAAC
>NW_019227935.1:0-4239 GCF_002742605.1 Olea europaea var. sylvestris
AATCCAAAACGGTCGCTACATTTCCAAAAAGTACTTATGCGCCCAAAACGGACACCGTGTGCAAAAGTTACGCTGAATTCTTCAAACGCCGACAATCCAAGCGTTCCAAATATGCAAGTGCCCATTCTTTCGAAAAATGGTCGAAATCCCTTATACGTCAAGACGAAGTGCTGAGCTCAATCCAAAACGGTCGATACATTTCCAAAAAGTACTTATGGGCCCAAAATGGACACAGTGTGCAAAAGTTACGCTGAATTCTTCGAACTCCGACAATCTAAGCGTTCAAAATATGCAAGTTCTCATTCTTTCGTAAAATGGCTGAAATCCCTTGCACGTCAGGACGAAGTGGTGAGTTCAATCCAAAACGGTCGCTACATTTCCAAAAAGTACTTATGGGCCCGAAACGGACAACGTGTGCAAAAGTTACGCTCAATACTTCGAACGCCGACAATAGAATCGTTCCAAATATGCAAGTGCTCATTCTTTCAAAAAATGGCCGAAATCCCTGATACGTCACGACGAAGTGGTGAGTTCAATCCAAAACGGTCGCTACATTTCTAAAAAGAACTTATGGGCCCAAAACGGACGCCGTGTGCAAAAGTTACGCTAAATTCTTCGAACGCCGACAATCCAAGCGTTCCAAATATGCAAGTGCTCATTCTTTCGAAAAATGGTCGAAATCCCTTATACGTCACGATGAAGTGATGAGTTCAATCCAAAACGGTCGCTACATTTCCAAAAAGTACTTATGGACCCAAAATGGACACCTTCTGCAAAAGTTACGTTCAATTCTTCGAACGCCGACAATCCAAGCGTTCCAAATATGAAATGTGCTCATTCTTTCGAAAAATGGTCGAAATCCCTTATAAGTCACGACGAAGTGGTGAGTTCAATCCAAAACGGTCGCTACATTTCCAAAAAGTACTTATACGCCCAAAACGGACACCGTGTGCAAAAGTTACGCTGAATACTTCGAACGCCGACAATCCAAGCGTTCCAAATATGAAATGTGCTCATTCTTTCGAAAAATGGTCGAAATCCCTTATACGTCACGACGAAGTGGTGAGTTCAATCCAAAACGGTCGCTACAATTCCAAAAAGTACTTATGGGCCCAAAACAGACACCGTGTCCCAAAGTTACGCTCAATTCTTGGAACACCGACAATCCAAGCGTTCCAAATATGCAAGTGCTCATTCATTCGATAAAACGTTCGAAATCCCTTATACGTCACGACGAAGTGGTGAGTTCAATCCAAAACGGTCGCTACATTTCCAAAAAGTACTTATGCGCCCAAAACGGACACCTTGTGCAAAAGTTACGCTCAATACTTCGAACGCCGACAATAGAATCGTTCCAAATATGCAAGTGCTCATTCTTTCGAAAAATGGCCAAAATCCCTGATAAGTCACGACGAAGTGGTGAGTTCAATCCAAAACGGTCGCTACATTTCTAAAAAGTACTTATGGGCCCCAAACGGACATCGTGTGCAAAAGTTACCTGAATTCTTCGAACGTCGACAATCCAAGCGTTCCAAATATGCAAGTACTCATTCTTTCGAAAAATGGTCGAAATCCCTTATACGTCACGACGAAGTGGTGAGTTCAATCCAAAATGGTCGCTAAATTTTTAAAAAGTACTTATGGGCCCGAAACGGACACCGTGTGCAAAAGTTACGCTCAATACTTCGAACGCCGACAATAGAATCGTTCCAAATATGCAAGTGCTCATTCTTTCGAAAAATGGCCGAAATCCCTCATACGTCACGACGAAGTTGTGAGTTCAATCCAAAACGGTCGCTACATTTCCAAAAAGTACTTATGCGCCCAAAACGGACACCGTGTGCAAAAGTTACGCTCAATACTTCGAACGTTGACAATAGAATCGTTCCAAATATGCAAGTGCTCATTCTTTCGAAAAATGGCCGAAATCCCTGATACGTCACGATGAAGTGGTGAGTTCAATCCAAAATGGTCGCTAAATTTTTAAAAAGTACTTATGGGCCCGAAACGGACACCGTGTGCAAAAGTTACGCTGAATTCTTCGAACGCCGACAATCCAAGCGTTCCAAATATGCAAGTGCCCATTCTTTCGAAAAATGGTCGAAATCCCTTATACGTCACGACGAAGTGGTGAGGTCAATCCAAAATGGTCGCTACATTTCCAAAAAGTACTAATGGGCCCAAAATGGACACCGTCTGCAAAAGTTACGCTCAATACTTCGAACGTTGACAATAGAATCGTTCCAAATATGCAAGTGCCCATTCTTTCGAAAAATGGTCGAAATCCCTTATACGTCACGACGAAGTGGTGAGGTCAATCCAAAATGGTCGCTACATTTCCAAAAAGTACTAATGGGCCCAAAATGGACACCGTCTGCAAAAGTTACGCTCAATACTTCGAACGTTGACAATAGAATCGTTCCAAATATGCAAGTGCCCATTCTTTCGAAAAATGGTCGAAATCCCTTATACGTCACGACGAAGTGGTGAGGTCAATCCAAAATGGTCGCTACATTTCCAAAAAGTACTAATGGGCCCAAAATGGACACCGTCTGCAAAAGTTACGCTCAATTCTTCGAACGCCGACAATCCAAGCGTTCCAAATATGCAAGTGCTCATTCTTTCGAAAAATGGTCGAAATCCCTTATACGTCAAAACGAAATGGTGAGTTCAATCCAAAACGGTCGCTACATTTCCAAAAATTACTTATGGGCCCAAAATGGACACCGTCTGCAAAAGTTACGCTCAATTCTTCGAACGCCGACAATCCAAGCGTTCCAAATATGAAATGTGCTCATTCTTTCGAAAAATGGTCGAAATCCCTTATACGTCACGACGAAGTGGTGAGTTCAATCCAAAACGGTCGCTACATTTCCAAAAAGTACTTATGGGCCCGAAACGGACACCGTGTGCAAAAGTTACGCTCAATACTTCGAACGCCGACAATAGAATCGTTCCAAATATGCAAGTGCTCGTTCTTTCGAAAAATAGCCGAAATCCCTGATACGTCACGACGAAGTGGTGAGTTCAATCCAAAACGGTCGCTACATTTCTAAAAAGTACTTATGGGCCCAAAACGGACACCGTTTGCAAAAGTTACGTTGAATTTTTCGAACGCCGACAATCCAAGCGTTCCAAATATGCAAGTGCTCATTCTTTCGAAAAATGGTCGAAATCCCTTATACGTCACGACGAAGTGGTGAGTTCAATCCAGAATGGTCGCTACATTTCCAAAAAGTACTTATGGGCCCAAAATGGACACCGTCTGCAAAAGTTACGCTCAATTCTTCGAACGCCGACAATCCAAGCGTTCCAAATATGATATGTGCTCATTCTTTCGGAAAATGGTCGAAATCCCTTATACGTCACGACGAAGTGGTGAGTTCAATCCAAAACGGTCGCAACATTTCCAAAAAGTACTTATGGACCCAAAATGGACACCGTCTGCAAAAGTTACGCTCAATTCTTCGAACGCCGACAATCCAAGCGTTCCAAATATGAAATGTGCTCATTCTTTCGAAAAATGGTCGAAATCCCTTATACGTCACGACGAAGTGGTGAGTCCAATCCAAAATGATCGCTACATTTACAAAAAGTACTTATGGGCCCGAAACGGACACCGTGTGCAAAAGTTACGCTGAATTCTTCGAACGCCGACAATCCAAGCGTTCCAAATATGCAAGTGCTCATTCTTTCAAAAAATGGCCGAAATCCCTTATACGTCACGACGAAGTTGTGAGTTCAATCCAAAACGATCGCTACATTTCCAAAAAGTACTTATGCGCCCAAAACGGACGCAGTGTGCAAAAGTTACGCTCAATACTTCGAACGCCGACAATAGAATCGTTCCAAATATGCAAGTGCTCATTCTTTCGAAAAATGGTCGAAATCCCTTATACGTCACGACGAAGTGGTGAGTCCAATCCAAAATGATCGCTACATTTACAAAAAGTACTTATGGGCCCGAAACGGACACCGTGTGCAAAAGTTACGCTCAATACTTCGAACGCCGACAATAGAATCGTTCCAAATATGCAAGTGCTCGTTCTTTCGAAAAATAGCCGAAATCCCTGATACGTCACGACGAAGTGGTGAGTTCAATCCAAAACGGTCGCTACATTTCTAAAAAGTACTTATGGGTCCAAAACGGACACCATGTGCAAAAGTTACGCTGAATTCTTCGAACGTCGACAATCCAAGCGTTCCAAATATGCAAGTGCTCATTCTTTCGAAAAATGG
>NW_019227936.1:0-4238 GCF_002742605.1 Olea europaea var. sylvestris
TGTTCTATTTTAGCGAATTGCTAGTCTAATTCAATTGGAATCGAGCCAATGAAGAGTGGTTTTTGATTTCATGAAAACTTCGGGTTTGTTAGTTTTTGGAGAATTGCTAGTCTGATTCGATTGGAATCGAGCCAATGAAAAGTTTTTTTTGATTTCTCGATAACTTTGGGTTTGTTCATTTTTAGCGAATTGCTAGTCTAATTCAATTGGAATCGAGCAAATGAAAAGTGGTTTTTGATTTCATGGCAACTTCGGGTTTGTTCGATTTTGGCGAATTGCTAGTCTAATTGGATTGGAATCGAGCCAATGAAAAGTGATTTTTGATTTCATTATAACTTCAAGTTTGTTCATTTTTGGCGAATAGCTAATCTGATTCGATTGGAATCAAGCCAATGAAAAGTGGTTTTTGGTTTCATGATAACTTCGGGTTTGTTCATTTTTTGCGAATTGCTAGTCTAATTAGATTAGAATTGAGCCAATGAAAAGTAGTTTTTGATTTCATGATAATTTTGGGTTTGTTCGACTTTGGCGAATTGTTAGTCTAATTCGATTGGAATCGAGCAAATGAAAAGTGGTTTTTGATTTCATGGTAACTTCGGGTCTGTTCGATTTTGGCGAATTGCTAGTCTAATTCGATTGGAATCGAGCCAAAGAAGAGTGGTTTTTGATTCCATGAAAACTTCGGGTTTGTTCGTTTTTGGCGAATTGCTAGTCTAATTCGATTGGAATCGGGACAATGAAAAGTGGTTTATGATTTCATGATAACTTTGGGTTTGTTCATTTTTAGCGAATTGCTAGTCTAATTCGATTGGAATCGAGCAAATGAAAAGTGGTTTTTGATTTCATGGCAGCTTCGGGTTTGTTCGATTTTGGCGAATTGCTAGTCTAATTCGATTGGAATCGAGCCAACGAAAAGTGATTTTTGATTTCATTATAACTTCAGGTTTGTTAGTTTTTGGCGAATAGCTAGTCTAATTCGATTGGAATTGAGCCAATTAAGAGTGGTTTTTGATTTCATTATAACTTCGGGTTTGTTCAATTTTGGCGAATTGCTAGTCTAATTCGATTGGAATCGAGCCAATGAATAGTGGTTTTTGATTTCATGATAACTTCAGGTTTGTTCGTTTTTTGCGAATTGCTAGTCTAATTAGATTAGAATCAAGCCAATGAAAAGTAATTTTTGATTTCATGATAACTTTGGGTTTGTTCCATTTTGGCGAATTGCTAGTCTAATTCGATTTGAATCGAGCCAGTGCAAAAGAGTTTTTGATTTCATGATAACATTGGGTTTGTTCTATTTTGGCGAATTGCTAGTTTAATTCGATTGTAATCGAGCTAAAGAAGAGTGGTTTTTGATTTCATGAAAACTTCGGGTTTGTTAGTTTTTGGCGAATTGCTGGTCTGATTCGATTGGAATCGAGGCAATGAAAAGTTTTTTTTATTTAACGATAACTTTGGGTTTGTTCATTTTTAGCGAATTGCTAGTCTAATTCGATTGGAATCGAGCAAATCAAAAGTGGTTTTTGATTTCATGGCAACTTCGGGCTTGTTCAATTTTGGCGAATTGCTAGTCTAATTCGATTGGAATCGAGCCAATGAAAAGTGATTTTTGATTTCATTATAACTTCAGGTTTGTTCGTTTTTGGCGAATAGCTAGTCAATTCGATTGGAATCGAGCCAATTAAGAGTGATTTTTGATTTCATTATAACTTCGGGTTTGTTCAATTTTTGCGAATTGCTAGTCTAATTCGATTGGAATCGAGCCAATGAAAAGTGGTTTTTGATTTCATGATAACTTCGGGTTTGTTCATTTTTTGCGAATTGCTAGTCTAATTAGATTAGAATCGAGCCAATGAAAAGTAGTTTTTGATTTCATGATAACTTTGGGTTTGTTCTATTTTGGCGAATTGCTAGTCTAATTCGATTGGAATCGAGCCAATGAAAAGTGGTTTTTGATTTCATGATAACTTCGGGTTTGTTCATTTTTTGCGAATTGCTAGTCTAATTAGATTAGAATCGAGCCAATGAAAAGTAGTTTTTGATTTCATGATAACTTTGGGTTTGTTCGATTTTGACGAATTGCTAGTCTAATTCGATTTGAATCGTGCCAATGAAAAGAGTGTTTGATTTCATGATAACTTTGGGTTTGTTCTATTTTGGCGAATTGCTAGTCTAATTCGATTGGAATCGAGCCAATGAAGAGTGGTTTTTGATTTCATGAAAACTTTGGGTTTGTTCATTTTTGGCGAATTGCTAGTCTTATTGGATTGGAATCGAGACAATGAAAAGTGGTTTTTGGTTTCATGATAACTTCGAGTTTGTTCATTTTAGGCGAATTACTAGTCTAATTCGATTGGAATCGAGCAAATGAAAAGTAGTTTTTGATTTCATGGTAACTTCGGGTTTGTTCGATTTTGGCGAATTGCTAGTCTAATTCGATTGGAATCGAGCCAATGAAAAGTGATTTTTGATATCATTATAACTTCAGGTTTGTTCATTTTTGGAGAATAGCTAGTCTAATTTGATTGGAATCGAGCCAATGAAGAGTGGTTTTTGATTTCATTATAACTTCGGGTTTGTTCAATTTTGGCGAATTGCTAGTCTAACTCGATTGGAATCGAGCCAATGAAATTTGTTTTTGATTTCATGATAACTTCGGGGTTGTTCGTTTTTGGCGAATTGCTAGTCTAATTAGACTTGAATCGAGCCAATGAAAGGTAGTTTTTGATTTCATGATAACTTTGGGTTTGTTTGATTTTGGCGAATAGGTAGTCTAATTCGATTGGAATCGAGCCAATGAAGAGTGGTTTTTGATTTCATGAAAACTTCGGGTTTGTTCGTTTTTGGCGAATTGCTAGTCTTATTCGATTGGAATAGAGACAATGAAAAGTGGTTTTTGATTTCGTGATAACTTCGGGTTTGTTCATTTTTGGCGAATTGCTAGTCTAATTCGACTTGAATCGAGAAAATGAAAAGTGGTTTTTGATTTCATGGTAACTTCGAGTTTGTTCAATTTTAGCGAATTGCTAGTCT
The DNA here is from genome assembly GCF_002742605.1 of Olea europaea var. sylvestris. NCBI lineage: Eukaryota > Viridiplantae > Streptophyta > Magnoliopsida > Lamiales > Oleaceae > Olea > Olea europaea. The sequence goes on from NW_019227936.1 coordinate 3,034, forward strand.
AATTCAATTTGAATCGAGCCAATGAAAAATGGTTTTTGATTGGATGATAACTTTGGGTTTGTTCATTTTTGCGAATTGCTGGTCAAATTCGACTGGAATCGAGCCAATGAAAAGTTATTTTGATATCATAACAACTTCAGGTTTGTTCAATTTCGGCGAATTGCTAGTCTAATTCGATTGGAATCGAGCCAATGAAAAGAAGTTTTTGATTTCATGATAACTTTGAGGTTTGTTCGATTTTGGCGAATTGCTAGTCTAATTCGATTGGAATTGAGCCAATGAAGAGTGGATTTTGATTTCATGAAAACTTTGGTTTGTTCGTTTTTGGCGAAATGCTGGTCTAATTCGATTGGCATAGAGCCAACGAAAAGTGGTTTTTCAATTCATGATAACTTCGGCTTTGTTCGATTTTGGTGAATTGCTAGTCCAATTCGATTTGAATGAGCCAATGAAAAGTGTCTTTTGATTCATGATAACTTCGGGTTTGTTCATTTTTGGCGAATTTCTAGTCTAATTCGATTGGAATCGAGCCAACGAAAAGTGGTTTTTGATTTCATGAAAGCTTCGGGTCTGTTCAATTGGCGAATTGCTAGTCTAATTCGATTGTAATCGAGCAAATGAAAAGTGGTTTTTGATTTCATGTTAACTTTGGGTTTGTTCGATTTTGGCGAATTGCTAGTCTAATTTGATTGGAATCGAGCCAATGAAGAGTGGTTTTTGATTTCATGAAAACTTCGGGTTTGTTCGTTTTTGGCGAATTGCTAATCTAATTCGATTGGAATCGAGACAATGAAAAGTGGTTTTTGATTTCCTGATAACTTTGGGTTTGTTCATTTTTAGCGAATTGCTAGTCTAATTCAATTGGAATAGAGCAATTGAAAAGTGGTTTTTGATTTCATGGTAACTTCGGGTTTGTTCGATTTTGGCGAATTGCTAGTCTAATTCGATTGGAATTGAGCCAATGAAAAGTGATTTTTGATTTCATTATAACTTCAGGTTTGTTCATTTTTGGCGAATAGCTAGTCTAATTCGATTGAAATCGAGCCAATGAAGAGAGGTTTTTGATTTCATAATAACTTCGGGTTTGTTCAATTTTGGCGAATTGCTTGTCTAACTCGATTGGAATCGAGCCAATGAAATTTGTTTTTGATTTCATGATAACTTCGGGGTTGTTCATTTTTGGCGAATTGCTAGACTAATTAGAC
>NW_019227937.1:0-4237 GCF_002742605.1 Olea europaea var. sylvestris
AAAATTTGACAGGTTGATCGGAAACAAAAATCGCGTCGGGGGCAATTTCATCATTTTTCGCGATTTTGTCGGAATTGGCTAAATTTGACAGGTTCATTGGGAACAAAAACCGCGTCAGGGGCAATTTCGTCATTTTTCTCGACTGTGTCGGAATTGGCTAAAATTTGACAGGTTAATCGGGAACAAAAGCCGTGCCGGGTGCAATTTCGTCATTTTTCGCGATTGTGTCGGAATTGGCCAAAATTTTACAGGTTGATCGGGAACAAAAATCGCGCCGTGGGCAATTTCGTCATTTTTCACGAATGTGTCGGAATTGGCTAAAATTTGACATGTTGATCGGGAACAAAAACCGCGCCGGGGACAATTTCGTCATTTTTCGCGACTGTTTCGGGATTGGCTAAAATTTGAGAGGTTCATCGGGAATAAAAAACGCGCCGGGGGCAATTTTGTCATTTTTTGCGACTGTGTCGGAATTTGCTAAAATTTGACAGGTTGATCGGAAACAAAAATCGCGTCGGGGGTAATTTCGTCATTTTTCGCGACTGTGTCGGAATTGGCTGAAATTTGAAAGGTTGATTGGAAACAAAAACCGCGCCGGGGGCAATTTCGACATTTTTCGCGACTGTGTCAGATTTGGCTAAAATTTGACAGCCTGATCGGGAACAAAAACCACGCCGGGGGCAATTTCTTCATTTTTCGCGACTGTGTCAGAATTGGCCAGAATTTGACAGGTTGATCGGAAACAAAAACCGCGCTGGGGGAAATTTCGTCATTTTTCGCGACTGTGTCGAAATTTGCTAAAATTTGACTGGTTGAGCGTGAACAAAAACCGCGTCGGGGGCAATTTCGTCATTTTTCGCGACTATGTCGGAATTGGCTAAAATTTGACAGGTTGATCGGGAACAAAAATCGCGCCTGGGGCAATTTCGTCATTTTTCGCGACTGTGTTGGAATTGGCTACAATTTGACAGGTTGATCGTGAACAAAAACCGCGCCGGGGGCAATTTCGTCATTTTTCTCGACTGTGTCGGAATTGGATAAAATTTGACAGGTTGATCGGAAACAAAAACCGCGTCGAGGGCAATTTCGTCATTTTTCGCGATTTTGTCGGAATTGGCTCAAAATTGACAGGTTGATCGGAAACAAAAATCGCGCCAGGGGCAATTTCGTCATTTTTCGCGACTATGTCGGAATTGGCTAAAATTTGACAGGTTGATCGGGAACAAAAATCGCGCCAGGGGCAATTTCGTCATTTTTCGCGACTGTGTCGAAATTGGCCAAAACTTGACAGGCTGATCGGAAATAAAAAACGCGCCAGGGGTAATTTCGTCATTTTTCGCGACTGTGTCGGGATTGGCTAAAATTTGACCGATTTATCGGAAATAAAAACCTCGCCGGGGGCAATTTCGTCATTTTTCTCGACTGTGTCAGAATTAGCGAAAATTTGACAAGTTGACTGGAAACAAAAACTGCGTCGGGGGCAATTACGTCATTTTTCGCGACTGCGACGGAATTGGATCAAATTTGACAGGTTGATCGGGAACAAAAACCGCGCCGGGGGCAATTTCGTCATTTTTCTCTACTGTGTCGGAATTGGCAAAAATTTGACAGGTTGATCGGAAAAAAAATCGCGTCGGGGGCAATTTCGTCATTTTTCGCAATTTTTTCGGAATTGGCTAAAATTTGACAGGTTCATCGGGAACAAAAATCGCGCCAGGGGCAATTTCGTCATTTTTGTCGACTGTGTAGGAATTGGCTAAAATATGACAGGTTAATCGGGAACAAAAGCCGCGCCGGGGGCAATTTCTTCATTTTTCACGACTGTGTCGGAATTGGCCAAAATTTGACAGGTTGATCGGGAACAAAAATCGCGCCGTGGGCAATTTCGTCATTTTTCGCGAATGTGTTGGAATTGGCTAAAATTTGACAGGTTGATCGGGAACAAAAACCGCGCCGAGGGCAATTTCGTCATTTTTCGCGACTGTGTCGGAATTGGCCAAAATTTGACAGGTTGATCGGGAATAAAAATCGCGCCGTGGGAAATTTCGTCATTTTTCTCGAATATGTCGGAATTGGCTAAAATTTGACAGGTTGATCGGGAACAAAAACCGCGCCGGGGGCAATTTCGTCATTTTTCGCGACTGTTTCGGAATTGGCTAAAATTTGACAGGTTCATTGGGAACAAAAAACGCGCCGAGGGCAATTTCGTCATTTTTTGCGACTGTGTCGGAATTTGCTAAAATTTGACAGGTTGATCGGAAACAAAAACCGCGTCGGGGGTAATTTCGTCATTTTTCGCGACAGTGTCGGAATTGGCTGAAATTTGAAAGGTTGATTGGAAACAAAAACCGCGCCGGGGGCAATTTCGACATTTTTCGCGACTGTGTCGGAATTGGCTAAAATTTGACAGCTTGATCGGGAACAAAAACCACGCTGGGGGCAATTTCGTCATTTTTCGCGACTGTGTCGGAATTGGCTAAAATTTGATCGGTTTATCGGAAATAAAGACCTCGCCGGGGGCAATTTCGTCATTTTTCTCGACTGTGTCAGAATTAGCGAAAATTTGACAAGTTGACCGGAAACAAAAACTGCGTCGGGGGCAATTACGTCATTTTTCGCGACTTCGTCGAAAGTGGATCAAATTTGACAGGTTGATCGGGAACAAAAACCGCGCCGGGGGCAATTTCGTCATTTTTCTCGACTGTGTCGGAATTGGCTAAAATTTGACAGGTTGATCGGAAACAAAAATCGCGTCGGAGGCAATGTCGTCATTTTTCGCGATTTTGTCGGAATTGGCTAAAATTTGACGGGTTCGTCGGGAACAAAAACCGCGCCAGGGGCAATTTCGTCATTTTTCTCAACTGTGTCGGAGTTGGCTAAAATTTGACAGGTTAATCGGGAACAAAAGCCGCGCCGGGGGCAATTTCGTCATTTTTCGCGACTGTGTCGGAATTTGCCAAAATTTGACAGGTTGATCGGGAGCAAAAATCGCGCCGTGGGCAATTTCGTCATTTTTCGCGAATGTGTCGGAATGGGCTAAAATTTGACAGGTTGATCGGGAACAAAAACCGCGCCGGGGGTAATTTCGTCATTTTTCGCGACTGTTTCGGAATTGGCTAAATTTTGACAGGTTCATCGGGAACAAAAGCCGCGCCGGGGGCAATTCCGTCATTTTTCGCGACTTTGTCGGAATTGGCCAAAATTTGACAGGTTGATCGGGAATAAAAATCGCGCCGTGGGCAATTTCGTCATTTTTCGCGAATGTGTCGGAATTGGGTAAAATTTGACAGGTTGATCGGGAACAAAAACCGCGCCGGGGGCAATTTCGTCATTTTTCGCGACTGTTTCGGAATTGGTTAAAATTTGACAGGTTCATCGGGAACAAAAAACGCCCCGGGGGCAATTTCGTCATTTTTTGCGACTGTGTCGGAATTTGCTAAAATTTGACAGCTTGATCGGGAACAAAAACCACGCCGGGGGCAATTTTGTCATTTTTCGCGACTGTGTCGGGAGTGGATCAAATTTGACAGGTTGATCGGGAACAAAAATCGCGCCGTGGGCAATTTCGTCATTTTTCGCGACTGTGTCGGAATTGGCTGAAATTTGAAAGGTTGATTGGAAACAAAAACCGCGCCGGGGGCAATTTCGTCATTTTTCGCGACTGTGTCGGAATTGGCTAAAATTTGACAGCTTGATCGGGAACAAAAACCACGCCGGGGGCAATTTCGTCATTTTTCGCGGCTGTGTCGGAATTGGCCAGAATTTGACAGGTTGATCGGAAACGAAAACCGCGCTTGGGGAAATTTCGTCATTTTTCGCGACTGTGTCGAAATTTGCTAAAATTTGACTTGTTGATCGTGAACAAAAACCGCGTCGGGGGCAATTTTATCATTTTTCGCGACTGTGTTGGAATTGGCTACAATTTGACTGGTTGATCGGGAACAAAAACAGCGCCGAGGGTAATTTCGTCATTTTTCGCGACTGTGTTGGAATTGGCTACAATTTGACTGGTTGATCGGGAACAAAAACAGCGCTGGGGGCAATTTCGTCATTTTTCGCGACCGTGTCAAAATTGGCTGAAATTTAACAGGTTGATCGGAAACAAAAATCGCGCCTGCGGCAATTTCGTCATTTTTCGCGACTGTGTCGGAATTGGCTAAAATTTGACAGGCTGATCGGAAACAAAAAACGCGCCTGGGGCAATTTCGTCATTTTTCGCGACTGTGTCGGAATTGGC
>NW_019227938.1:0-4236 GCF_002742605.1 Olea europaea var. sylvestris
CAGTCAAATTTGAGCCCATTCCGACACAGTCTTGAAAGATGACGAAATTGCCAACTACGCGATTTTTGTTTCCGATCAACCTGTCAAATTTTAGCCCATTCTGATACAGTCACAAAAAATAACGAAATTGCCCCCGGCGTGATTTTTGTTTCCGATCAACCTGTCAAATTTAAGCTCATTCCGACACAGTCGAGAAAAATGACGAAATTGCCCCCGGCGTGATTTTTGTTTCCGATCAACCTGTCAAATTTAAGCTCATTCCGACACAGTCGCGAAAAATGACGAAATTGCCCCCGGCGTGATTTTTGTTTCCGATCAACCTGTCAAATTTAAGCTCATTCCGACACAGTCGCGAAAAATGACGAAATTGCCCCCGGCGTGATTTTTGTTTCCGATCAACCTGTCAAATTTAAGCTCATTCCGACACAGTCGAGAAAAATGACGAAATTACCGCCGGCGCGATTTTTATTTCAGATCAACTGCCAAATTTCAGCCAACTCCGACACAGTTGAGAAAAATGACGAAATTGCCCCCGGCATTGTTTTTGTTTCCGATCAACCAGTCAAATTTTAGCCAATTCCGACACAGTTTCGAAAACTGACGAAATTACACCCGACGAGATTTTTTTTCCCGATCAACCTGTCAAATTTGAACCCATTCCGACACAGTCGAGAAAAATGACGAAATTGCTGCCGGCGCGATTTTTATTTCCGATCAAACTGCCAAATTTCAGCCAATTCCGACACAGTCGAGAAAAATGACGAAATTGCTGCCGGCGCGATTTTTATTTCCGATCAAACTGCCAAATTTCAGCCAATTCCGACACAGTCGAGAAAAATGACGAAATTGCTGCCGGCGCGATTTTTATTTCCGATCAAACTGCCAAATTTCAGCCAATTCCGACACAGTCGAGAAAAATGACGAAATTGCTGCCGGCGCGATTTTTATTTCCGATCAAACTGCCAAATTTCAGCCAATTCCGACACAGTCGAGAAAAATGACGAAATTGCTGCCGGCGCGATTTTTATTTCCGATCAAACTGCCAAATTTCAGCCAATTCCGACACAGTCGAGAAAAATGACGAAATTGCCCCCGGCGTTGTTTTTGTTTCCGATCAACCAGTCAAATTTCAGTCAATTCCGACACAGTCGCGAAAAATGACGAAATTGCCAACTGCGCGATTTTTGTTTCCGATCAACCTGTCAAATTTTAGCCCATTCTGATACAGTCACGAAAAATAACGAAATTGCCCCCGACGTGATTTTTGTTTCCGATCAACCTGTCAAAATTAAGCCCATTCCGACACAGTCGAGAAAAATGACGAAATTGCCCCCGGCGTGATTTATATTTCAGATCAAACAGCCAAATTTCAGCCAATTCCGACACAGTCAACAAAAATGACGAAATTGCCCCCGGCGTTGTTTTTGTTTCCGATCAACCAGTCAAATTTCAGTCAATTCCGACACAGTCGCGAAAAATGACGAAATTACACACGGCGAGATTTTTGTTCCCGATCAACCTGTCAAATTTGAACCCATTCCGACACAGTCGAGAAAAATGACGAAATTGCCGTCGGCGCGATTTTTATTTCCGATCAAACTGCCAAATTTCAGCCAATTTCGACACAGTCGAGAAAAATGACGAAATTGCCCCCGACGCGATTTTTGTTTCCGATTAATCAGTCAAATTTTAACCAATTCCCACACAGTCGCGAAAAATGACGAAATTACACCCGACACGATTTTTGTTCCCGATCAACCTGTCAAATTTGAGCCCATTCCGACACAGTCGCGAAAAATGACGAAACTGCCAACTGCGCGATTTTTGTTTCCGATCAACCTGTCAAATTTTAGCCCATTCTGATACAGTCACAAAAAATAAGGAAATTGCCCGCGGCGCGATTTTTGTTTCCGATCAACCTGTCAAATTTGAGCACATTCCGACACAGTCGAGAAAAATGACGAAATTGACCCCGGCGCGATTTTTATTTCAGATCAAAACTGTCAAATTTCAGCCAATTCCGACACAGTCGACAAAAATAACGAAATTGCCCCCGGCTTTGTTTTTGTTTCCGATCAACGAGTCAAATTTCAGCCAATTCCGACAAAGTCGCGAAAAATGACGAAAATACACCCGGCGCGATTTTTGTACCCGATCAACCTGTCAAATTTGAACTCATTCCGACACAGTCGAGAAAAATGACGAAATTGCCGCCGACGAGATTTTTATTTCCGATCAAATTGCCAAATTTCAACCAATTCCGACACAGTCGAGAAAAATGACGAAATAGCCGCCGGCGCGATTTTTATTTCCGATCAAACTGCCAAATTTCAGCCAATTCCGAGACAGTCGAGAAAAATGACGAAATAGCCGCCGGCGCGATTTTTATTTCCGATCAAACTGCCAAATTTCAGCCAATTCCGAGACAGTCGAGAAAAATGACGAAATAGCCGCCGGCGCGATTTTTATTTCCGATCAAACTGCCAAATTTCAGCCAATTCCGAGACAGTCGAGAAAAATGACGAAATAGCCGCCGGCGCGATTTTTATTTCCGATCAAACTGCCAAATTTCAGCCAATTCCGAGACAGTCGAGAAAAATGACGAAATAGCCGCCGGCGCGATTTTTATTTCCGATCAAACTGCCAAATTTCAGCCAATTCCGAGACAGTCGAGAAAAATGACGAAATAGCCGCCGGCGCGATTTTTATTTCCGATCAAACTGCCAAATTTCAGCCAATTCCGAGACAGTCGAGAAAAATGACGAAATTGCCCCCGGCGCGATTTTTATTTCAGATCAAACAGCCAAATTTCAGCCAATTTAGACACAGTCGACAAAAATGACGAAATTGCCCCCTGCGTTGTTTTTGTTTCCGATCCACCAGTCAAATTTCAGCCAATTCCGACACAGTCGCGAAAAATGACGAAATTACACCCGGCGAGATTTTTGTTCCCGATCAACCTGTCAAATTTGAACCCATTCCGACACAGTCGAGAAAAATGACGAAATTGCAGACGGCGCGATTTTTATTTCCGATCAAACTGCCAAATTTCAGCCAATTCCGACACAGTCGAGAAAAATGACGAAATTGCCCCCGGCGCGGTTTTTGTTTCCTATCAACCAGTCGAATTTTAACCAATTCCGACACAGTCGCGAAAAAATGACGAAATTACACCCAGCGCGATTTTTGTTCATAATCAACCTGTCAAATTAGAGCCCATTCCGGCACAATCGCGAAAAATGACGAAATTGCCCCTGGCGCTATTTTTGTTTCCGATCAACTTGGTCAAATTTGAGTCCATTCCGACAAAGTCGCGAAAAATGACGAAATTACACCCGGCGCGATTTTTGTACCCGATCAACCTGTCAAATTTGAACCCATTCCGACACAGTCGAGAAAAATTACGAAATTGCCGCCGACGAGATTTTTATTTCCGATCAAATTGCCAAATTTCAACCAATTCCGACACAGTCGAGAAAAATGACGAAATTGCCCCCGACGCGATTTTTGTTTCCGATCAACCAGTCGAATTGGAGTCAATTTCGACACAGTCGCGAAAAATGACGAAATTACACCCGTCGCGATTTTTGCTCCCGATCAACCTGTCAAATTTGAGTCCATTCCGACACAATCGCGAAAAATGACGAAATTGCCCCCGGCGCAATTTTTGTTTTCGATCAACTTGTCAAATTTTAGGCAATTCCGACGCAGTCACGAAAAATAATGAAATTACCCCAGGCGCGATTTTTGTTCCCGATCAACCAGTCAAATTTTAGCCCATTCCGACACAGTCTTGAAAAATGACGAAATTGCCAACTGCGCGATTTTTGTTTGCGATCAACCTGTCAAATTTTAGCCCATTCTGATACAGTCACGAAAAATAACGAAATTGCCCCCGGCGCGATTTTTGTTTCCGATCAACCTGTCAAATTTAAGCCCATTCTGACACAGTCGAGAAAAATGACGAAATTGCCCCCGGGGCGATTTTTATTTCAGATCAAATAGCCAAATTTCAGCCAATTTCGACACAGTCGACAAAAATGACGAAATTGCCCCCTGCGAGATTTTTGTTTCCGATCAAACTCCCAAATTTCAGGCAATTCCGACACAGTCGCGAAAAATGACGAAATTCCACCCGGCGCGATTTTTGTTCCCGATCAACCTGTCAAAATTAAGCCCATTCCGACACAGTCGAGAAAAATGACGAAATTGCCGCCGGCGCGATTTTTATTTCCG
>NW_019227939.1:0-4236 GCF_002742605.1 Olea europaea var. sylvestris
ATTCCGACACAGTCGCGAAAAATGACGAAATTACACCCGTCGCAATTTTTGTTCCCGATAAACCGGTCAAATTTGAGCCCATTTCGACACAGTCGAGAAAAATGACCAAATTGCCCCCTGCGCGATTTTTGTTCACGATAGACCTGTCAAATTTGAGCCCATTTCGACACAGTCGAGAAAAATGACGAAATTGCCGTCGGCGTGATTTTTATTTCCGATCAAACTGTGAAATTTCAGCCAATTCCGACACAGTCGAGAAAAATGACGAAGTTGCCCCTTGCGCGGTTTTTGTTTCCGATCAAACAAGTCAAATTCTAGCCAATTCCGACACAGTCGCGAAAAATAACGAAATTACACCCGGCGCGGTTTTTGTTCCCGATAAGCCTGTCAAATTTGAGCCCATTCCGACACAGCCGCGAAAAATGATGAAATTGCCTCCGGCGCGGTTTTTTGTTTCCGATCAACCTGTCAAATTCGAGCCCATTCCGACACGGTCGAGAAAAATGACGAAATTGCCCCCGGCGTGATTTTTGTGTCCGATCAACCTGTCAAATTTGAGCCCATTCCGACACGATCGCGAAAAATGACGAAATTGCCCCAGCGCGATTTTTGTTTCTGATCAAACTGCCAAATTTCAGCCAATTCCGACACAGTCGAGAAAAATGACGAAATTGCCCACGGCGCGATTTTTGTTTCCGATCAACAAGTCAAATTTTAGCCAATTCCAACACAGTCGGGAAAAATGACGAAATTACTCCTGGCGCGATTTTTATTTCAGATCAAACTGCCAAATTTCAGCCAATTCTGACACAGTCGAGAAAAATGACGAAATTGCCCCCGGCGCGACTTTTGTTTCCGATCAACAAGTCAAATTTCAGCCAATTCCGACACAGTCGCGAGAAATAATGAAATAACACCCGGCGCGGTTTTTGTTCCCGATAAATCTATCAAATTTGAGCTCATTCCGACACAGTTGTGAAAAATGACGAAATAGCCGCCGGCGCGATTTTTATTTCAGATCAAACTGCCAAATTTCAGCCAATTCAGACCCAATCGAGAAAAATGACGAAATTACCCCCTGCGCGGTTTTTGTTCCCGATAGACCTGTCAAATTTGAGCCCATTCCGACAAAGTCGAGAAAAATGACGAAATTGCCGCCGGTGCGATTTTTATTTCCGATCAAACTGCCGAATTTCAGCCAATTCCGACACAGTCGCGAGAAATAACGAAATAACACCCGGCGAGGTTTTTGTTCCCGATAAATCTATCAAATTTGAGCCCATTCCAACTCAGTTGTGAAAAATGACGAAATAGCCGCCGGCGCGATTTTTATTTCTGATCAAACAGCCAAATTTCAGCAAATTTCGACACAGTCGAGAAAAATGACGAAATTGCCCCTGGCGCGATTTTTGTTTTCCGATCAACCTGTCAAATTTGTGCCCAATCCGACACAGTGGAAAAAAATGACGAAATTGCCCCCGGCGCGATTTTTATTTCAGATCAAACTACCAAATTTTAGCAAATTCCGACACAGTCGCGAAAAATGACGAAATTGCCCCCGGCCCGATTTTTGTTTCCGATCAACCTGTCAAATTCGAGCCCATTCCGACACTGTCGAGAAAAATGAGAAAATTGCCCCTGGCGCGATTTTTATTTCAGATAAAACTGCCAAATTTCAGCCAATTCCGACATAGTCGAGAAAAATGACGAAATTGCCCCCGGCGCGATTTTTATTTCAGATCAAACTGCCAAATTTCTGCCAATTCCGACGCAGTCGAGAAAAATGACGAAATTGCCCCCGGCGCGATTTTTATTTCAGATCAAACTGCCAAATTTTAGCCAATTCCGACGCAGTTGAGAAAGATGACGAAATTACCCCCGGCGCGGTTTTCGTTCCCGATCAACCTGTCAAATTTGAGCCCATTCCGACACTGTCGCGAAAAATGACGAAATTACCCCCGGCGCGATTTTTATTTCAGATCAAACTGCCAAATTTCTGCCAATTCCGACTCAGTCGAGAAAAATGACGAAATTGCCCCCGGCGCGATTTTTCTTTCCGATCAACAAGTCAAATTTCAGCCAATTTCGACACAGTTGTAAAAAATGACGAAATTGCCCCAGCGCGATTTTTGTTCCCGATAAACTTGTCAAATTTGAGCCCATTCCGACACAGTCGAGAAAAATGATGAAATTACCCCTGGCGCGATTTTTATTTCAGATCAAACTGCCAAATTTCAACCAATTCCGACACAGTCGAGAAAAATGACGAAATTGCCCACGGCGCGGCTTTTGTTTCCGATCAAACTGCCAAATTTCAGCCGATTCCGACACAGTCGAGGAAAATGACGAAATTGCCTCTGGCGCGATTTTTGCTTCCGATCAACCAGTCAAATTTTTGCCAATTACGACACAGTCGCGAAAAATGACGAAATTACACCCGGCGGGGTTTTTATTCCCGATAAACCTGTCAAATTTGAGTCCATTCCGACACAGTCGAGAAAAATGACGAAATAGCCGTCGACGCGAGTTTTATTTTCGATCAAACACCCAAATTTCAGCCAATTCCGACACGGTCGAGAAAATTGACGAAATTGCCCCCGACGCGATTTTTTTTTCCGATCAACTAGTTATATTTTACCCAATTCCGACACAGTCGCGAAAAATGGCGAAATTACACCCGGCGCGATTTTTGTTCCCGATCAACCTGTCAAATTTGAGCCCATTCCGACACAGTCACGAAAAATGACGAAATTACACCCGGCGCGATTTTTGTTCCCGATCAACCTGTCAAATTTGAGCCCATTCCGACACAGTCGCAAAAAATGACGAAATTGCCCCCGGCGCGATTTTCGTTTCCGATCAACCTGTCAAATTCGAGCCCACTCCGACACAGTCGAGAAAAATGACGAAATTGCCCCCGACGCGATTTTTGTTTGCGATCAACCTGTCAAATTTTAGCCAATGCCGACACAGTCCAGAAAAATGACGAAATTACCCCCGACGCGATTTTTATTTCAGATCAAACTGCCAAATTTCAGCCAATTCCGACATAGTCGAGAAAAATGACGAAATTGCCCCCGACGCGATTTTTGTTAGCGATCAACCTGTCAAATTTTAGCCAATGCCGACACAGTCGAGAAAAATGACGAAATTACCCCCGACGCGATTTTTATTTCAGATCAAACTGCCAAATTTCAGCCAATTCCGACACAGTCGCGAAAAATGACGAAATTACACCCGGCGCTATTTTTGTTCCCGATAAACCTGTCAAATTTTAGCCCATTCCGACACAGTCGAGAAAAATGACGAAATTGCCGCCGGCGCGATTTTTATTTTCGATCAAACTGCCAAATTTCGGCCGATTCCGACACAGTCGAAAAAATGACGAAATTGCCCCAGCGCGGTTTTTGTTTCAGATCAACCAGTCAAATTTCAGCAGATTCTAACAAAGTCGCGAAAAACGACGAAATTACACCCGGCGGGGTTTTTGTTCCCGATCAACCTGTCAAATTCGAGCCCACTCCGACACCGTCGAGAAAAATGATGAAATTGCCCCCGGCGCGATTTTTATTTCAGATCAAACTGCCAAATTTTAGCCAATTTCGACAAAGTCGAGAAAGATGACGAAATTGCCCCCGGCGTGATTTTTGTTTTCCGATCAACCTGTCAAATTTGAGCCCATTCCGACACAGTCGAGAAAAATGACGAAATTGCCCCCGGCGCGATTTTTATTTCAGATCAAACTGCCAAATTTTAACCAATTCCGACACAGTCGAGAAAAATGACGAAATTGCCCCCGGCGCGATTTTTATTTCAGATCAAACTGCCAAATTTTAGACAATTTCGACACAGTCGAAAAAATGACGAAATTGCCCCCGGCGCGATTTTTGTCTCCGGTAAACCTGTCAAATTTTAGCCAATTCCGACACAGTCGCGAAAAATGACGAAATTGCACCGGCGCGATTTTTGTTTCCGATCAACCTGTCAAATTTGAGCCCATTCCGACAGAGTCGAGAAAAATGACGAAATTGCCCCTGGCGCGACTTTTATTTCAGATCAAACTGCCAAATTTCATCCAATTCCGACACAGTCGAGAAAAATGACGAAATTGCCCCCGGCACTACTTTTGTTTCCTATCAACAGGTCAAATTTCAGCCAATTCCGACACAGTCGCGAGAAATGACGAAATTACACCCGGCGCGATTTTTGTTCTCGATAAACCTGTCAAATTTGAGC
>NW_019227940.1:0-4235 GCF_002742605.1 Olea europaea var. sylvestris
CCATTCCGACACAGTCTAGAAAAATGGCGAAATTGCCCCCGGCACGATTTTTATTTCAGTTCAAACTGCCAAATTTTAGCCAACTCTGACACAGTCGAGAAAAATGACGAAATTACCCCCGGCTCGATTTTTGTCTCCGATCAACCTGTCAAATTTTAGACAATTTCGACACAGTCGCGAAAAATGACGAAATTGCTCCGGCGCGATTTTTGTTTCCGATCAACTTGTCAAATTTAAGCCCATTCCGACACAGTCGAGAAAGATAACGAAATTGCCCCTGGCGCGATTTTTATTTCAGATCAAACTGCCAAACTTCAGCCAATTCCGACACAGTCGAAAAAATGACGAAATTTCCTCCGGCGCGGTTTTTGTTTCCGATCAACAAGTCGAATTTTTGCCAATTCCGACACAGTCAAGAAAAATGACGAAATTGCCCCGGCGTGATTTTTGTTTCCGATCAACCTGTCAAATTTGAGCCCATTCCGACACAGTCGAGAAAAATGACGAAATAGCCCCCGACGCGATTTTTATTTCAGATCAAAATGTCGAATTTCAGCCAATTCCGACACAGTCGAGAAAAATGACGAAATTGCCCCCGGCGCGATTTTTATTTCAGATCAAACCACCAAATTTCAGCCAATTCTGACACAGTCAAGAAAAATGACAAAATTGCACTCGGCGCGATTTTTGTTTCCGATCAACCTGTCAAATTTGAGCCCATTCCGACACAGTCGAGAAAAATGACGAAATTGCCCCTGGCACGATTTTTGTTTCCGATCAACCAGTGAAATTTCAGCCCATTCCGACTCCGTCGCGATAAATGATGAAATTGCTCCCGGCGCGATTTTCGTTTTCGATCAACCTGTCAAATATCAGCCCATTCCGACGCCATCACGACAAATGACGAAATTGCCCCAGGAGCGACTTTTGTTTAAGATGAACCTGTCAAATTTCCGCCCATTCTGACACCGTCGCGAAAAATGACGAAATTGCCGCTGGCACGATTTTTGATTCCGATCAAACAGTGAAATTTCAGTCCATTCCGACTCCGTCGCGATAAATGACGAAATTGCCACCGGCGCAATTTTCGTTTTCGATCAACCGGTCAAATTTCAGCCCATTCGGACACCGTCGCTATAAATGACGAAATTACCCCTGGCACGACTTTTGTTTCCGATCAACCTGTCAAATTTGAGCTCATTCCAACACAGTCGAGAAAAATGACTAAATTGCCCCTGGCGAGATTTTTATTTCAGATCAAACTGCCAAATTTCAGCCAATTCGGACACAGTCTAGAAAAATGACTAAATCGTCGCCGGCGCGATTTTTGTTTCCGATCAACCTGTCAAATTTGAGCCCATTCCGACACAGTCTAGAAAAATGGCGAAATTGTCCCCGGCACGATTTTTATTTCAGTTCAAACTGCCAAATTTTAGCCAATTCTGACACAGTCTAGAAAAATGACGAAATTGCCACCGGCGCGATTTTTGTCTCCGATCAACCTATCAAATTTTAGACAATTCCGACACAGTCGCGAAAAATGACGAAATTGCTC
The DNA here is from genome assembly GCF_002742605.1 of Olea europaea var. sylvestris. NCBI lineage: Eukaryota > Viridiplantae > Streptophyta > Magnoliopsida > Lamiales > Oleaceae > Olea > Olea europaea. The sequence goes on from NW_019227940.1 coordinate 1,556, forward strand.
CGGCGCGATTTTTGTTTCCGATCAACTTGTCAAATTGAAGCCCATTCCGACACAGTCGAGAAAGATAACGAAATTGCCCCTGGCGCGATTTTTATTTCAGATCAAACTGCCAAATTTCAGCCAATTCCGACACAGTCGAGAAAAATGCCGAAATTGCCCCCGGAGCGATTTTTGTTTCCGATCAACCTGTCAAATTTGAGCCCATTCCGACACAGTCGAGAAAAATGACGAAATAGCCCCCGACGCGATTTTTATTTCAGATCAAAATGCCGAATTTCAGCCAATTCCGACACAGTCGAGAAAAATGCCGAAATTGCCCCCGGAGCGATTTTTGTTTCCGATCAACCTGTCAAATTTGAGCCCATTCCGACACAGTCGAGAAAAATGACGAAATTGCCCCCGGCGCGATTTTTGTTTCCGATCAACGAGTCAAATTTTAGCCAATTCTGACATAGTCACGAAAAATGAAGAAATTACACCCGGAGTGATTTTTGTTCCCGATAAATCTGTCAAATTTGAGCCCATTTCGACACAGTCGAGAAAAATGACGAAATTGCCGCCGGCGCTATTTTTATTTCCGATCAAATTGCCAAATTTCAGCCAATTCCGACACAGTCGAGAAAAATGCCGAAATTGCCCCCGGAGCGATTTTTGTTTCCGATCAACCTGTCAAATTTAAGCACATTCCGACACAGTCGAGAAAAATGACGAAATTGCCGCCGGCACGATTTTTTTATTTCTGATCAAATTGCCAAATTTCAGCAAATTCCGACACAGTCGAGAAAAATGACGAAATTGCCCCCGGCGTGATTTTTTTTTCCGATCAACCTGCCAAATTTGAGCCTATTCGGACACAGTCGAGAAAAATGCCGAAATTGCCCCGGCGCGATTTTTGTTTCCGATCAACCTTTCAAATTAGACCCTATTCCGACACAGCCGAGAAAAATGACGAAATTGCCCCGGCGCGATTTTTATTTCAGATCAAACCGCCAAATTTTAGCCAATTCTGAGACAGTAAAAAAAAAAAGGAGAAATTGGCCCTGGTGCGATTTTTGTCTCCGATCAAACTGTCAAATTTTAGCCAATTCCGACACAGTCGCGAAAAATGACGAAATTGCTACGACGTGATTTTTGTTTCCGATCAACCTGTCAAATTTGAGCCCATTCGACACAGTCGAGAAAGATAACGAAATTGCCCCAGGCGCGATTTTTATTTCAGATCAAAGTGCCAAATTTCAGCCAATTTTGACACAGTCGAGAAAAATGACGAAATTGCCCTTGGCGCGGTTTTTGTTTCCGATCAACAAGTCGAATTTTAGCCAATTCCGACACAGTCGCGAAAAATGACGAAATTACACCCGGCGCGATTTTTGTTCCCGATCAACCTGCCAAAATTGAGCCCATTCCGACACAGTCGAGAAAAATGACGAAATTGCCCCCGGCGCGATTTTTATTTCAGATCAAACTGCCAAATTTCAACCAATTCTGACACAGTCGAGAAAAATGACGAAATTGCACGCGGCGCGATTTTTGTTTCCGATAACCTGTCAAATTTGAGCCCATTCCGACACAGTCGAGATAAATGACGAAATTGCCCCCGACGCGATTTTTGTTTCCGATCAACCTGTCAAATTTGAGCCCATTCCGACACAGTCGAGATAAATGACGAAATTGCCCCCGACGCGATTTTTGTTTCCGATCAACCTGTCAAATTTGAGCCCATTCCGACACAGTCGAGAAAAATGACGAAATTGCCCCCGGCGCGATTTTTATTTCAAATCAAACTGCCAAATTTCAGCCAATTTCGACACAGTCGAGGAAAATGACGGAATTGCCCCCGGCGGGATTTTTGTTTCCGATCAACAAGTCAAATTTTAGCCAATTCCGACACAGTCGCAAAAAATGACGAAATTACACCCGGTGCGATTTTTGTTCCCGATAAACCTGTCAAATTTGAGCCCATTCCAACACTGTCTAGAAAAATGACGAAATTGCCGTCGGCGCGATTTTTATTTCCGATCAAACAGCCAAATTTAGGCAAATTCCGACACAGTCGAAAAAAATGCCGAAATTGCTCCGTCGCGATTTTTGTTCCCGATCAACCTGTCAAATTTGAGCTCATTCCGACACAGTCGAGAAAAATGACGAAATTGCCGTCGGCGCGGTTTTTATTTCCGATCAAACAGCCAAATTTAGGCAAATTCCGACACAGTCGAAAAAAATGCCGAAATTGCTCCGTCGCGATTTTTGTTCCCGATCAACCTGTCAAATTTGAGCTCATTCCGACACAGTCGAGAAAAATGACTAAATTGCCCCTGGCGCGATTTTTATTTCAGATCAAACTACCAAATTTTAGCCAATTTGGACACAGTCGAGAAAAATGACTAAATTGCCGCCGGCGCGATTTTTGTTTCCGATGAACCTGTCAAATTTGAGCCCATTCCGACACAGTCTAGAAAAATGGCGAAATTGCCCCCGGCGCGATTTTTATTTCAGTTCAAACTGCCAAATTTTAGTCAATTCTGATACAGTCGAGAAAAATGACGAAATTGCCCCCGGCGAGATTTTTGTCTCCAATCAACCTGTCAAATTTTAATCAATTCCGACACAGTCGTGAAAAATGACGAAATTGCTCCGGCGCGATTTTTGTTTCCGATCAACTTGTCAAATTTAAGCCCAT
>NW_019227941.1:0-1499 GCF_002742605.1 Olea europaea var. sylvestris
ATTTGAAATTTAAACTGTCCAACAACGTAATGTCATGTGGCAAAGTGTAAACTAAAGTGTACACCATAGTGTACATGTCGCAAGGTTCTTACCGATTGAATTTTGCTCTTGGTACACTAATTTTCATCGCGTTGTTTACACTTGCATTGTCGACAAGTGTCAATTGGATGGGAAAACTATTTGAAATTTAAGCTGTCCAACAAGGTAATATCACGAGGCAAAGTGCAAACTAAAGTGTCCACCATAGTGTACTTGTAGCAAGGTTCTTACCGATTGAACTTTGCAATCTGTACACTAATTTTTTACACGTGGTTTGACACTTGCATTTTTGTCGAGTCTCAATTGGATGGGAAAATTGTTTGAAATTTAAAGTGTCCAACAAGGTAATGTCTCGTGGCAAATTGTAAACTAAAGTGTACACCATAGTGTACATGTGGCAAGGTCTTTAAGGATTGAACTTTGCTATTTGTATACTGATTTTCGACACATTCTTTAACACTTGTATTGTTTTCGAGTGTCAATTGGATGGGAAACTGTTTGAAATTTAAACAGTCCAACAGGGTAATATCCTGTGGCAAAGTTTAAACAAAAGAGTACACCATAGTGTACATCCAGCAAGGTACTTACCGATTGAACTTTGCTATTTGTACACTGATTTTTGGAACGTTGTTTGACACTTGCATTGTTGTCAAGTGTCAATTGGATGGAAAAACTGTTTGAAATTTAAACTACCCAACATGTTAATGACACGTGGCAAAGTGTAAACTAAAGTGTACACCATAGTGTACATGTCGCAAGGTTCTTTTCGATTGAACTTTGCTATTTATACACTAATTTTTGATACATTGTTTGACACTTGCATTATTGTTAAGTGTCAATTGGATGGAAAAATTGTTCAAATTTAAACTGTCCAACAGGGTAATGTCACGTGGCAAAGTGTAGACTAAAGTGTTCAACATAGAGTACATGTCGCAAGGTTCTTATCGATTGAACTTTACAATTTGTACACTAATTTTTGAAACGTTATTTGAACTTGCATTGTTGTCAAGTGTCGATTGGATGGAAAATTGTTCGAAATTTAAACAGTAAAAAACGTAATGTCACGTGACGAAGTGTAAACTAAAGTTTACACCATAGTGTACATGTCGCAAAGTCCTTACCGATTGAACTTTGCTTTTGTACACTAATTTTCGACACATTATTTGACACTTGCATTGTTGTCAAGTGTCAATTGGATGGAAAAATTGTTTGAAATTTAAACTGTCCAACATGGTAATTTCACGTGGTAAAGTGTAAGTTAAAGTGTGCACCATAGTGTACATGTGGGAAGGTCCTTATCGATTGAACTTTACTATTTGTACACTGATTTTCATCGCGTTGTTTGATACTTGCATTGTTGTCAAGTGTTAACTGGATCAGAAAACCGTTCAAAATTTTAAACTGAGCAATAGGGCAATGTCACGTGGCAAAGTGTAAACTAAAGTGTACACCATAGTGTA
>NW_019227941.1:2069-4235 GCF_002742605.1 Olea europaea var. sylvestris
AGTTCCTCACCGACTGAACTTTCCCATTTGTAAACTGATTTTTGACACGTTGTCTAACACTTGCATTGTTTTCGAGGTTCAATTGGATGGGAAAAATGTTGAAAATTTAAACTGTACAACAGGGTAATGTTACGTGGCAAAGTGTAAACTAAGCGTACACCATAGTGTACGTATAGCAAGGTTCATACCAATTGAACTTTAATGTTTGTACACTAATTTTTGACAACGTTGTTTGACAGTTTCATTGTTGTCAAGTGTCAATTGGATGGAAAACTATTCGAAATTTGAACTGTCCAATAGGGTAATGTCACGTGGCAAAGTGTAAACTAAAGTGTACACCATAGTGTACATGTGGCAAGGTCCTTACCGATTGATTTTTGCTATTTGTATGCTGATTTTCGACACCTTGTTTAACACTTGCATTGTTGTCATGTGTCAATTGGATGGGAAAATTTTTTGAAATTTAAACTGTCGAATTGGGTAATGACACGTGGCAAAGTGTAAACAAAAGTGTCCACCAAGTGTACATGTGGCAAGGTCCTTACCAATTGAACTTTGCTATTTGTACACAGATTTTTGACACGTTGTTTAACGCTTGTATTGTTGTCAAGTGTCAATTGGGTGGGAAAACTGTTTGAAATTTAAACTGTTAAATTGGGTAAAGACACGTGGTAAAGTGTAAACTAATGTGTACACCATAGTGTATATGTCATAAGGTTTTTACCGATTGAACTTTGCAATTTGTACATTGATTTTTAACACGTTGTTTGACACTTGTCAAGTGTCAATTAGATGGGAAAACTGTTTGAAACTTAAACTATCCAATAGTTTAATGACATGTGGTAAAGTTTAAATTAAGGTGTAAACCATAGTGTACATGTCGCAAGGTTCTTGCGACACTTGTGTTGTTGTCTAGTGTCAATTTGATGAGAAAAAAGTTTGAAATTTAAACTGTCCAAAAGGATAATGTCACGTGGCAAAGTGTAAACTAAAATGTACACCATAGTGTACATGTAGCATGTTCCACACCGATTGAACTTTCCTATTTGTAAACTGATTTTCGACACGTTGTCTAACACTTGTATTGTTGTCGAGTGTCAATTGGATGGGAAAAATGTTTCAAAATTTAAACTGTACAATAGGGTAATGTTACGTGGCAAAGTGTGAACTAAGCGTACACCATAGTGTACATGTAGCAAGGCTCTTACCAATTGAACTTTACTGTTTGTACACTAATTTTTGACAACGTTGTTTGACACTTTCACTGTTGTCAAGTGTCAATTGGATGGAAAACTATTCGAAATTTAAACTGTCCAATAGGGAAATGTCACGTGGCAAAGTGTAAACTAAAGTGTACACCATAGTGTACATGTGGCAAGGTCCTTACCGATTGATTTTTGCTATTTGTATGCTGATTTTCGACACCTTGTTTAACACTTGCATTGTTGTCATGTGTCAATTGGATGGGAAAATTTTTTGAAATTTAAACTGTCGAATTGGGTAATGACACGTGGCAAAGTGTAAACTAAAGTGTACGCCATAGTGTACATGTGGCAAGGTCCTTACCGATTGAACTTTGCTATTTGTACACAGATTTTTGACACGTTGTTTAACGCTTGTATTGTTGTCAAGTGTCAATTGGGTGGGAAATTAAATTGAAATTTAAACTGTTAAATTGGGTAAAGACACGTGGTAAAGTGTAAACTAAAGTGTACACCATAGTTTATATGTCGCAAGGTTTTTACCGATCGAACTTTGCAATTTGTACATTGATTTTTGACACGTTGTTTGACACTTGTCAAGTGTCAATTGGATGGGAAAACTGTTTGAAACTTAAACTATCCAACAGTTTAATGACATGTGGTAAAGTTTAAATTAAGGTGTAAACCATAGTGTACATGTCGCAAGGTTCTTGCGACACTTGTGTTGTTGTCTAGTGTCAATTTGATGAGAAAAATGTTTGAAATTTAAACTGTCCAAAAGGATAATGTCACGTGGCAAAGTGTAAACTAAAATGTACACCATAGTGTACATGTAGCATGTTCCACACCGATTGAACTTTTCTATTTGTAAACTGATTTTTGACACGTTGTCTAACACTTGTATTGTTGTCGAGTGTCAATTGGATGGGAAAAATGTTTCAAAATTTAAACTGTACAATAGGGT
>NW_019227942.1:0-4234 GCF_002742605.1 Olea europaea var. sylvestris
TTTGAAAAATCGCCAAAATCCCTCGTACGTCACGACGAAGTGGTGAATTCAATCCAAAACGATCGCTACATTTCCAAAAAGTATTATTGGGCCCAAACCAGACGCCATTTGCAAAAGTCACGCTCAATTCTTCGTACGCCGACAATCCAAGCGTTCCAAATATGCAATTGCTCACTCTTTTGAAAAATGGCCGAAATCCTTCTTACGTCACGACGAAATGGTGAGGTCAATCCAAAAAGGTCGCTACATTTCCAAAAAGTACTTATGGGCCCAAAACGGACACCGTGTGCACAAGTTACGCACAATTCTTCGTCCGCCGACTCTCGAAGCGTTCTAAATGTACAAGTGCTCATTCTTTTGAAAAATGACCAAAATCCCTTGTACGTCATGACGAAGTGGTGAGTTCAATCCAAAACGGTCGCTACATTTCCAAAAAGTACTTATGGGGCCAAAATAGACGCCGTTTGCAAAAGTCACGCTCAATTCTTCGTACGCCGACAATCCAAGCATTCCAAATATGCAAGTGCTCATTCTTTTGAAAAATGGCTGAAGTCCCTCGTACATCACGATGAAGTGGTGAGTTCAATCCAAAATGGTCGCTACATTTCCAAAATGTTCTTATGGGCCCAAAACGAACTCCATGTGCAAAAGTTATGCTCAATTCTTCGTACGCCGACAATCCAAGCGTTCTAAATATGCAAGTGCTCATTCTTTCGAAAAATGGCCAAAATCCTTCGTACGTCATGATGAAATGGTGAGTTCAATCCAAAACGCTCGCTACATTTCCAAAAAGTACTTATGGGCCCAAAACGGGCACCGTGTGCAAAAGTTACGCTCAATTCTCCGTCCGCCGACTCTCCAGGCGTTCTAAATTTGCAAGTGCTCATTCTTTCGAAAAATGGCCAAAATCCCTCGTGCGTCACGATGAAGTTGTGTGTTCAATCCAAAACGGTCGCTACATTTTCAAAAAGTACTTATGGGCCCAAAACGGACACCCGTGCAAAAGTTACGCTCAATTCTACATACACCAACAATCCAAACGTTCCAAATAAGCAAGTGCTCATTCTTTAGAAAAATGGCAGAAATCCCTCATACGTCACGACGAAGTGGTGAGTTCAATCCAAAACGGTCGCTACATTTTCAAAAAGTACTTATGGGCCCAAAACGGACACCGTGTGTAAAAGTTACGCTCAATTCTTCGTCCGTCGACACTCCAAGCGTTCTAAATATGAAAGTGCTCATTCTTTTGAAAAATCGCCAAAATCCCTCGTACGTCACGACGAAGTGGTGAATTCAATCCAAAACGATCGCTACATTTCCAAAAAGTACTTATGGGCCCAAACCAGACGCCGTTCACAATAGTCCCGCTCAATTCTTCGTACGCCGAGAATCCAAGCGTTCCAAATATGCATGTGCTCACTCTTTCGAAAAATGGCCGAAATCCTTCATACGTCACGACGAAATGGTGAGTTCAATCCAAAACGGACGCTACATTTCCAAAAAGTAGTTATGGGCCCAAAACGGACACCGTGTGCATAAGTTACGCTCAATTCTTCGTCCGCCGACTCTCCAAGCGTTCTAAATATGCAAGTGCTCATTCTTTCGAAAAATGGCCGAAATCCTTCGTACGTCACGACGACATGGTGAGTTCAATCCAAAACGGACGCTACATTTCCAAAAAGTACTTATGGGGCCAAAACAGACGCCGTTTGCAAAGTCACGCTCAATTCTTCGTACGCCGACAATCCAAGCGTTCCAAATATGCTAGTGTTCATTCTTTTGAAAAATGGCTGAAATCCCTCGTACGTCACGATGAAGTGGTGAGTTCAATCCAAAACGGTCGCTACATTTCCAAAAATTTCTTACGGGCCCAAAACGGACTCCGTGTGTAAAAGTTATGCTCAATTCTTCGTACGCCGACAATCCAAGCGTTCTAAATATGCAAGTGCTCATTCTTTCGAAAAATGGCCGAAATCCTTCGTACGTCACGACGACATGGTGAGTTCAATCCAAAACGGTCGCTACATTTCCCAAAAGTACTTATCGGCCCAAAACGGACACCGTGTGCAAAAGTTACGCTCAATTCTTCGTCGGTCGACTCTCCAAGCGTTCCAAATATTCAAGTGCCTATTCTTTTGAAAAATGGCTGAACTCCCCCATACGTCACGACGAAGTGGTGAGTTCAATCCAAAACAGTCGCTACATTTCCAAAAAGTACTTATGGGCCCAAAGCGGACGCCGTTTGCAAAAGTTACGCTCAATTCTTCGTCCGCCGACTCTCCAAGCGTTCCAAATATGCAAGTGCTCATTCTTATGAAAAATGGCCAAAATTCCTCGTACGTCACAGCGAAGTGGTGAGTTCAATCCAAAACAGTCGCTACATTTCCAAAAAGTACTTATGGGCCCAAAGCGGACGCCGTTTGCAAAAGTTACGCTCAATTCTTCGTACGCCGACAATCTAAGCGTTCCAAATATGCAAGTGCTCATTCTTTCGAAAAATGGCCGAAATCCCTCGTACGTCACGAGGAAGTGGTGAGTTCAATCCAAAACGGTCGCTCCACTTCCAAAAAGTTCTTATGGGCCCAAAACGGACTCCGTGAGCAAAAGTTACGCTCAATTCTTCGTACGCCGACAATCCATGTGTTCCAATTATGCAATAGCTCATTCTTTTGAAAAATCGTCGAAATCCCTCATACGCCACGACGAAGAGGTGAGTTCCATCCAAAACGGTCGCTACATTTCCAAAAAGTACTTATGTGCCCAAAACGGACACCGTGTGCAAAAGTTACGCTCAATTCTCCGTCGCCGACTCTCCAAGCGTTCTAAATTTGTAAGTGCTCATTCTTTCGAAAAATGGCCAAAATCCCTCGTACGTCGTGATGAAGTTGTGTTCAATCCAAAACGGTCGCTACATTTCCAAAAAGTACTTATGGGCCCAAAACGGACATCTGTGCAAAAGTTACGCTCAATTCTACATACACCAACAATCCAAGCGTTCCAAATAAGCAAGTGCTCATTCTTTAGAAAAATGGCGAAAATCCCTCATACGTCACGACGAAGTGGTGAGTTCAATCCAAAACGGTCACTACATTTTCAAAAAGTACTTATGGGCCCAAAACGGACACCGTGTGTAAAAGTTACGCTCAATTCTTCGTCCGCCGACACTCCAAGCGTTCTAAATATGCAAGTGTTCATTCTTTAGAAAAATGGCCGAAATCCCTCATACGTCATGACAAAGTGGAGAGTTCAATCCAAAACTGTCGCTACATTTCCGAAAAGTTCTTATCGGCCCAAAACGGACTCTGTGTGCAAAACTTACGCTTAATTCTTCGTACGCCGACAATCCAAGCGTTCCAAATATGCAAGTGCTCATTCTTTTGAAAAATTGCCGAAATCCCTCATACGTCACGACGAAGTGGTGAGTTCAATCCAAAACGGTCGCCACATTTCCAAAAAGTACTTATGGGCCCAAAACGGACACCGTGTGCAAAAGTTACGCTCAATTCTTCGTCCGCCGACTCTCCAAGCGTTCTAAATATGCAAGTGCTCATTCTTTCAAAAAATCGTCAAAATTCCTCGTACGTCACAATGAAGTTGTGTGTTCAATCCAAAACGGTCGCTACATTTCCAAAAAGCACTTATGGGCCCAAAACGGACACGTGTGGAAAAGTTACGCTTAATTCGACATACACCGACAATCCAAGCGTTCCAAATATGCAAGTGCTCATTCTTTAGAAAAATGGCCGAAATCTCTCATACGTCACGATGAAGTGGTGAGTTCTACCCAAAACGGTCGCTACATTTCCAAAAAGTACTTATGGGCCCAAAACGGACACCGTGTGCAAAAGTTTCGCTCAATTCTTCGTTCGCCGACACTCCAAGCGTTCTAAATATGCAAGTGCCCATTCTTTCAAAAAATTGCCAAAATCCCTCATACATCACAACGAAGTGGTGAATTCAATCCAAAACGGTCGCTACATTTCCAAAAAGTACTTATGGACCAAAAGCAGACACCGTGTGAAAAAGTTACGCTCAATTCTTCGTCCGTTGACTCTCCAAGTGTTCTAAATATTCAAGCGCTCATTCTTTTAAAAAATGGCCAAAATCCCTCGTACGTCACGTCAAAGTGGTGAGTTCAATCCATAACTGTTGCCGCATTTCCAAAAAGTACTTATGGGCCCAAAAACGGACACCGTGTGCAAAAGTTACGCTCAATTCTTCGTCCGCCGACTCT
>NW_019227943.1:0-4234 GCF_002742605.1 Olea europaea var. sylvestris
TGCCCCCGGCGCGATTTTTGTTTGCGATCAACCTGTCAAATTTGAGCCCATTCCGACACAGTCGAGAAATATGACGAAATTACTCCCGGGGCGATTTTTATTTCAGATCAAACTGCAAAATTTTATCAAATTCCGACACAGTCGAAAAAATGATGAAATTGCCCCCGGCGCGGTTTTTGTTTCCTATTAACAAGTCAAATTTTAGCCAGTTCCGACACAGTCGCGAAAAATGACGAAAATATACCCGTCGCAATTTTTGTTCCCGGTAAACCGGCCAAATTTGAGCCCATTCCGACACAGTCGAGAAAAATGACGAAATTGCCCCCGGCGCGATTTTTGTTCACGATAGACCTGTTAAATTTTAGCCCATTCCGACACAGTCGAGAAAAATGACCAAATCGCCGTCGGCGAGATTTTTATTTCTGATCAAACAGCCAAATTTCAGCCAATTCCGACATAGTCGAGAAAAATGACGAAGTTGCCCCTGGCGCGATTTTTGTTTCCGATCAACAAGTCAAATTCTAGCCAATTCCGACACAGTCCAGAAAAATAACGAAATTACACCCGGCGCGATTTTTGTTCCCGATAAACCTGTCAAATTTGAGCCCATAACGACACAGTCGCGAAAAATGACGAAATTGCTGCCGGCGCAATTTTTGTTTCCAATCAACCAGTCAAATTTCAGCCCTTTCCGACATCGTCGCGAAAAATGAAGAAATTGCCCCCAGAGCGATTTTTGTTTCCGATCAACCTATCAAATTTGAGCCCATTCTGACACGGTCGAGAAAAATGACGAAATTGCCCCCGGCGCGATTTTTGTTTCCGATCAACCTGTCAAATTTGAGCCCATTCTGACACAGTCGCGAAAAATGACGAAATTGCCCCGGCGCGATTTTTGTTTCCGATCAAACTGCCAAATTTCAGCCAATTCCGACACAGTCGTCACAGTCGAGAAAAATGACGAAATTGGCCTCGGCGCGGTTTTTGTTTCCGATTAACAAGTCAAATTTTAGCCAATTCCGACACAGTCGCGAAAAATGACGAAATTGCTCCTGGCGCGATTTTTATTTCAGATCAAACTGCCAAATTTCAGCCAATTCCGACACAGTCGAGAAAAATGACGAAATTGCCCCCGGTGCGATTTTTGTATCCGATCAACTTGTCAAATTTTAGCCAATTCCAACACAGTCGCGAAAAATGACGAAATTACACCCGGCGCGGTTCTTGTTCCCGATAAACCTGTCAAATTAGAGGCCATTCGGACACAGTCGAGAAAAACGACGAAATTGCCGCCGGCGCGATTTTTATTTCTGATCAAACAGCCAAATTTCAGCCAATTTCGACACAGTCGAGAAAAATGACGAAATTACCCTCGGCGCGATTTTTATTTCAGATCAAACTGCCAAATTTCAGCCAATTCCGACACAGTCGAGAAAAATGACGAAATTGCCCCCGGCGCGATTTTTTTTCCGATCAACCTGTCAAATTTGAGCTCATTCCGACACAGTCGAGACAAATGACGAAATTGCCCCCGGCGCGATTTTTATTTCAGATCAAACTGCCAAATTGTAGCCAATTTCGACACAGTCGAGAAAAATGACGAAATTGTCCACGGCACGATTTGTCTCCGATCAACCTATCAAATTTTAGCCAATTCCGACACAGTCGCGAAAAATGACGAAATTGCTCCGGCGCGATTTTTGTTTCCGATCAACCTGTCAAATTTAAGCCCATTCTGACACAGTCGAGAGAAATGACGAAATTGCCCCTGGCGCGACTTTTATTTCAGATCATACTGCCAAATTTTATCCAATTTCGACACAGTCGAGAAAAATGACGAAATTGTTCCCGGCGCGACTTTTGTTTCCGATCAACAAGTCAAATTTCAGCCAATTCCGACACAGTCGCGAGAAATGACGAAATTACACCCGGCGCGATTTTTGTTCCCGACAAACCTGTCAAATTTGAGCCCATTCCGACACAGTCGAGAAAAATTACGAAATTGCCGCCGGCGCGATTTTTATTTCCGACCAAACTGCCAAATTTGAGCCCATTCCGACACAGTCGAGAAAAATGACGAAATTGTTCCCGGCACGATTTTTGTGTCCGATCAACCTGTCAAATTTGAGCCAATTCGGACACAGTCGAGAAAAATGACGAAATTGCCCCTGGCGCGACTTTTATTTCAGATCAAACTGCCAAATTTCGGCCAATTCTGACACAGTCGAGAAAAATGATGAAATTGCCGCTGGCGCGAATTTTATTTCTGATTAAACTGCCAAATTTCAGCCTATTCCGACACAGTCGAGAAAAATGACGAAATTGCCCCCGGAGCGATTTTTGTTTGCGATCAACCTGTCAAATTTGAGCCCATTCCGACACAGTCGAGAAATATGACGAAATTACCCCCGGCGCGATTTTTATTTCAGATCAAATTGCAAAATTTTATCAAATTCCGACACAGTCGAAAAAATGACGAAATTGCCCCCGGCGCGGTTTTCGTTTCCTATTAACAAGTCAAATTTTAGCCAGTTCCGACACAGTCGCGAAAAATGACGAAATTATACCCGTCGCAATTTTTGTTCCCGGTAAACCGGTCAAATTTAAGCCCATTCCGACACAGTCGAGAAAAATGACGAAATTGCCCCCGGCGTGATTTTTGTTCACGATAGACCTGTTAAATTTGAGCCCTTTCCGACACAGTCGTGAAAAATGACAAAATCGTCGTCGGCGCGATTTTTATTTCTGATCAAACTGCCAAATTTCAGCCAATTCCGACACAGTCGAGAAAAATGACGAAGTTGCCCCTGGCGCAGTTTTTGTTTCCGATCAACAAGTCAAATTCTAGCCAATGCCGACACAGTCGCGAAAAATAACGAAATTACACCCGGCGCGATTTTTGTTACCGATAAACCTGTCAAATTTGAGCCCATTCCGACACAGTCGCGAAAAATGACGAAATTGCCTCCGGCGCAATTTTTGTTTCCAATCAACCAGTCAAATTTCAGCCATTTCCGACATCGTCGCGAAAAATGAAGAAATTGCCCCCAATGCGATTTTTGTTTTCGATCAACCTGTCAAATTTGAGCCCATTCCGACACGGTCGAGAAAAATGACGAAATTGCCCCCGACGCGATTTTTGTTTCCGATTAACCTGTCAAATTTGAGCCCATTCTGACACAGTCGCGAAAAATGACGAAATTGCCCCGGCGCGATTTTTGTTTCCGATCAAACTGCCAAATTTCAGCCAATTCCGACACAGTCGAGAAAAAAGACGAAATTGGCCTCGGCGCGGTTTTTGTTTCCGATCAACAAGTCAAATTTTAGCCAATTCCGACACAGTCGCGAAAAATGACGAAATTGCTCCTGGCGCGATTTTTATTTCAGATCAAACTGCCAAATTTCAGCCAATTTCGACACAGTCGAGAAAAATGATGAAATTGCCCACGGTGCGATTTTTGTATCCGATCAACCTGTCAAATTTTAGCCAATTCCGACACAGTCGCAAAAAATGACGAAATTACACCCGGTGCGGTTCTTGTTCCCGATAAACTGGTCAAATTAGAGGCCATTCCGACACAGTCGAGAAAAACGACGAAATTGTCGCCGGCGCGATTTTTATTTCTTATCAAACAGCCAAATTTCAGCCAATTTCGACACAGTCGAAAAAAATGACGAAATTAGCCTCGGCGCGATTTTTATTTCAGATCAAACTGCCAAATTTCAGCCAATTCCGACACAGTCGAGAAAAATGACGAAATTGCCCCGACGCGATTATTGTTTCCGATCAACCGGTCAAACCCGGCTCGATTTTTGTTTCCGATCAATCAGTCAAATTTAAGCCGATTCCGACACCGTCGCGAAAATGACGAAATTCCCCTGGCGCAGTTTTTGTTTCCGATCAATCAGTCAAATTTAAGCCGATTCCGACACCGTCGCGAAAATGACGAAATTCCCCTGGCGCAGTTTTTGTTTCCGATTAACAAGTCAAATTTTAGCCAATTCCGACACAGTCGCGAAAAATGACGAAATTGCTCCGACGCGATTATTGTTTCCGATCAACCTGTCAAATTTGAGCACATTCCGACACAGTCGAGACAAATGACGAAATTGCCCCCGTCGCGATTTTTATTTCAGATCAAACTGCCAAATTTTAGTCAATTTCGACACAGTCGAGAAAAATGACGAAATTGCCCCCGGCGCGATTTTTGTTTCCGATCAACAAGTCAAATTT
>NW_019227944.1:0-4234 GCF_002742605.1 Olea europaea var. sylvestris
GACGTATGAGGGATTTTGCCCATTTTTCAAAAGAATGAGCACTTTTATTTTTGGAAGGCATCGATTGTCGGCGTTCGAAGAATTTAGCGTAACTTTCGAACACGGTGTCCGTTTTCGGCCCATAAGTACTGTCTGAAAATGTAGCGACCGTTTTGGATTGAACTCACTACTTCGTCATGACATATGAGGGATTTCGCCCATTTTTTGAAAGAATGAGCACTTTTATATCTCGAAGGCATCGATTGTCGGCGTTCAAAGAATTGAGCGTAACTTTTGCACGCGGTGTCCGTTTTGGGCCCATAATTACTTTGGAAATGTAGCGACCATTTTGGATTGAACTCACTACTTCGATGTGACGTATGAGGGATTTTGCCCATTTTTCGAAAGAATGAGCATTTTATATTTTGAAAGCATTGATTGTCGGCGTTCGAAGAATTTAGCATAACTTTCGAACACGTTGTCCGTTTCGCCCATAAGTACTTTTCGGAAATGTAGCGACAGTTTTGGATTGAACTCACTACTTCGTCGTGACGTATGACGGATTTCGGCAATTTTTCGAAAGAATGAGAACTTTTATATTTGGAATGCATCGATTGTCGGCGTTTGAAGAATTGAGCGTAACTTACCCACGCGGTGTCCGTTTTCGGCCCATAAGTACTTTCTGGAAATGTAGCGACCGTTTTGGATTGAACTCACTACTTCGTCGTGACGTATGAGGGATTTCGCCCATTTTTCGAAAGAATGACCACTTTTTTATTTGGAAGGTATCGATTGTCGGCGTTCGAGGAATTGAGCGCAACTTTTGCACACGGTGTCCGTTTTGGGGCCATAAGTACTTTTTGGAAATGTAGCGACCGTTTTGGATTAAACTCATGACTTCGTCGTGACGTATGAGAGATTTCACCCATTTTTTGAAAGAATGAGCACTTTTATATTTGGAAGGCATCGATCGTCGGCGTTCGAAGAATTGAGCGCGACTTTTGCACACGATGTCCGTTTTGGGCCCATAAGTACATCCGAAAATGTAGTGATCGTTTTCGATTGAACTCATGACTTCCTCATGACGTATGAGGGATTTCGGCCATTTTTGGAAAGAATGAGCACTTTTATATTTGGAAGGCATGGATTCTCGACATACGAAGAATTGAGCGTAATTTTTGCACACGGTGTCCGTTTTGGGCCCATAAGTACTTTTTGGAAATGTAGCGACCGTTTTGGATTGAACTCACTACTTCGTCGTGACGTATGAGGGATTTCGGCCATTTTTCGAAAGAATGAGCACTTTTATTTTTGGAAGGCATGGATGGTCGGCGTACGAAAAATTGAGCGTAACTTTTGCACGTGGTGTTCGTTTTGGGCCCATAAGTACTTTTTGGAAATGTAGCGACCGTTTTGGATTGAACTCACTACTTCGTCGTGACGTATGAGGGATTTTGCCCATTTTTCAAAAGAATGAGCACTTTTATTTTTGGAAGGCATCGATTGTCGGCGTTCGAAGAATCTAGCGTAACTTTCGAACACGGTGTCCGTTTTCGGCCCATAAGTACTGTCTGAAAATGTAGCGACCGTTTTGGATTGAACTCACTACTTCGTCATGACATATGAGGGATTTCGCCCATTTTTCGAAAGAATGAGCACTTTTATATCTCGAAGGCATCGATTGTCGGCGTTCAAAGAATTGAGCGTAACTTTTGCACGCGGTGTCCGTTTTGGGCCCATAATTACTTTGGAAATGTAGCGACCATTTTGGATTGAACTCACTACTTCGTCGTGACGTATGAGGGATTTTGCCCATTTTTCGAAAGAATGAGCACTTTTATATTTTGAAAGCATTGATTGTCGGCGTTCGAAGAATTTAGCGTAACTTTCGAACACGTTGTCCGTTTCGCCCATAAGTACTTTTCGGAAATGTAGCGACAGTTTTGGATTGAACTCACTACTTCGTCGTGACGTATGAGGGATTTCGGCAATTTTTCGAAAGAATGAGAACTTTTATATTTGGAATGCATCGATTGTCGGCGTTCGAAGAATTGAGCGTAACTTACCCACACGGTGTCCGTTTTCGGCCCATAAGTACTTTCTGGAAATGTAGCGACCGTTTTGGATTGAACTCACTACTTCGTCGTGACGTATGAGAGATTTCGCCCATTTTTTGAAAGAATGAGCACTTTTATATTTGGAAGGCATCGATTGTCGGTGTTCGAGGAATTGAACGCAACTTTTGCACACGGTGTCCGTTTTGGGGCCATAAGTACTTTTTGGAAATGTAGCGACCGTTTTGGATTAAACTCACAACTTCGTCGTGACGTATGAGGGATTTCGCCCATTTTTTGAAAGAATGAGCACTTTTATATTTGGAAGGCATCGATCGTCGGCGTTCGAAGAATTGAGCGCAACTTTTGCACACGATGTCCAATTTGGGCCCATAAGTACTATCTGGAAATGTAGCGATCGTTTTCGATTGAACTTACGACTTCATCGTGATGTATGAGGGATTTTGGCCATTTTTTGAAAGAATGAGCACTTTTATATTTGGAAGGCATGGATTGTCGACGTACGAAGAATTGAGCGTAACTTTTGCACACGGTGTCCGTTTTGGGCCCATAAGTACTTTTTGGAAATGTAGGGACCGTTTTGGATTGAACTCATTACTTCATCGTGACGTATGTGGGATTTCGCCCATTTTTCGAAAGAATGAGAACTTTTATATTTGGAAGGCATGGATGGTCGGCGTACGAAAAATTGAGCGTAACTTTTGCACGTGGTGTTCGTTTTGGGCCCATAAGTACTTTTTGGAAATGTAGCGACCATTTTGGATTGAACTCACTACTTCGTCGTGACGTATGAGGGATTTTGCCCATTTTTCGAAAGAATGAGCACTTTTATATTTCGAAGGCATCGATTGTCGGCGTTCGAATAATTTAGCGTAACTTTCGAACACGGTGTCCATTTTCGGCCCATAAGCACTTTCTGAAAATGTAGCGACCGTTTTGGATTGAACTCACTACTTCGTCGTGACATATGAGGGATTTCGCTCATTTTTCGAAAGAATGAGCACTTTTATATTTCGAAGGCGTCAATTGTCGGCGTTCGAAGAATTTAGCGTAACTTTCGAACACGGTGCCCGTTTTCGGCCGTAAGTACATTTCGGAAATGTAGCGACAGTTTTGTATTGAACTCACTACTTCTTCGTGACGTACGAGGGATTTCTTTAATTTTTCGAAAAAATGCGAACTTTTATATTTGGAAGGCATCGATTGTCGGCGTTCGAAGAATTGAGCGTAACTTTCGCACACGGCGTCCGTTTTCGGCCCATAAGTACTTTCTGGAATTGTAGCGACCGTTTTGGATTGAACTCACTACTTCGTCGTGACGTATGAGGGATTTCGCCCATTTTTCGAAAGAATGAGCACTTTAATATTTGGAAGCATTGATTGTCGACGTTCGAGGAATTGAGCGTAACTTTTGCACACAGTGTCCGTTTTGGGGCCATAAGTACTTTTTGGAAATGTAGCGACCGTTTTGGATTGAACTCACAACTTCGCCGTGACGTATGAGGGATTTCACCCATTTTTCGAAAGAATGAGCACTTCTATATTTGGACGGCATCGATTGTCGGCGATCGAAGAATTGAGCCCAACTTTTGCACACGGTGTCCGTTTTGGGCCCATAAGTACTATCCAGAAATGTAGCGATCGTTTTCGATTGAGCTCACGACTTCGTCGTGACGTATGAGGGATTTCGGCCATTTTTCGATAGAATGAGCATTTTAAATTTGGAAGGCATGGATTGTTGACGTACGAAGAATTGAGCGTAACTTTTGCACACGGTGTCCGTTTTGGGCCCATAAGTTCTTTTTGGAAATGTAGCGACCGTTTTGGATTAAACTCACAACTTCATCGTGACGTATGAGGGATTTCGCCCATTTTTCGAAAGAATGAGCACTTTTATATTTGGAAGGCATCGATTGTCGGCGTTCGAAGAATTGAGCGCAACTTTTGCACACGGTGTCGTTTTGGGCCCATAAGTACTATCCAGAAATGTAGCCATCGTTTACGATTGAAATCACGACTTCATCGTGACGTATGAGGGATTTCGACCATTTTTCGAAAGAATGAGCACTTTTAAATTTGGAAGGCATGGATTGTCGACGTACGACGAATTGAGCGTAACTTTTGCACACGGTGTCCGTTTCGGGCCCATAAGTACTTTTTGGAAATGTAGCGACCGTTTT
>NW_019227945.1:0-4233 GCF_002742605.1 Olea europaea var. sylvestris
TTGCATTTCGATAGACGAAGAAAGACAACCGGTGAGGAGAGTGGTGAAATGAAAAGGGTAATAATGTGGTGTACTTTATTTTTTTTTTCCCTTTATATTAATTAGGTTGGGTTGTATTTTTAAATTGCTTGTGGTGCATTCATCAAAATATATTTTAATAGTGGTTTGTTTATGATATGGTGTAACAAATATAAAATGTGGTGGTAATATATTTACCAAAATATTTATCATTTTCTTCGCGAAATCTAGCTTCTGTTTGTTTGCCATTTGTTTCTCATTTTTGGAAGAAATTAGACTGTTGATAGGTCCCGCCTGTAAGTGTAATGCCCTAGGTCTAATCAGCATTGGACATAAATACTTTTAATATATAATTAATGTGATTTAATGGCAAATCTATTATTTAATTAATAGCTAATAAAATTAAATAATAGAGTCCGTAGATTCAAATTTTCGTAATTTTCTAATCACAAAGAGTCGTGATTGTAAGATACAAATTACATATGATCGAATTTTAAATCGTCTGTGGTCGTAAGTAATAACAAGATACATATATCATTATTACGGATAGACAATCACCTGTGGCATTTCTTACTTGTGAAGTAAGTAGCTGATCTCACAAGTTAAAATATGGTGACACTTAAATGAACAAGTGGTTGTTTTGTTATAAAACAAAACATTGGAGACCCACCGAAAGATTCCACATGGATAACTATTGAGTGTCAGTGGTTAATCTCTAACGTTCGGTAGTGAAATTGGTCTTTTGACTTGAGGTCGTCATAGTATCTTATACGAGGATGGTCATGCTTTGACGGTGTTAGATGTTGCTCTACCAAGGGCCACTAATATGGCATCATTCGGATATGTCAAGAATCCTATAAAGGTTGTGAATGACCAATAGAGGATTCGTCACTCTTAGATAGTAAAAGATTATGATCTGCATTTCATTCAATTAAGTCGATAACGAAATCATTGGCCAATGTGTACTTGTAAGTCGAAAAGGAGTTTTTGACTTATATTGACTTAATAGTGGATTGAAAGATATGATCAATAATCGAGATTGACACATTTTAATATCTCGTAATTAATCGGATCATATTGACGAATGGATTATAGTTTCACGATAAATGAATGAGTTTGATTTTGTCATACCACGTGACATTTTCCTCACATGTATTGTCCTAACACATTGTTAGATGTCAATCTTGGATGGCGAGTGTGAATTTGTGATAAATTAAATGAGTGTTTTAATTTATCAATTTTGATTAGATCAAAATAATATTTTACGTCGTAAGGCATCGTGATTGGGAACCTGATGGGCCGCACACAAAAAAGAATTGGAAACTTGTAATTTGTCAATTAATTAATTTAACAAGCGTTGGAAAAAATTAATTAGTTGGGTTGGCTATTAATAGGCCTGAATTAAATAATTGGATTAATTAATTCACGGACCAGATTTAATTAATGAGTTAATTAAATATTGGATCGGGTCAGATCAAGCCTATTTGGGCTTATATAAATATGTGATTAGGGTTTACAATTTAGTAAAGAAAATTCATTCTTGCTAGCACAAGAATAAAACAATAATCCTGCAATCTTGTTCTCTATGTGGATCACCGTTGGAGGCTGAACAATTAGACAGTTGTGGTTGGCAGATCAAGATCGTTGGAACACAAGAAAATCAAAGGAGTTTGCGGATCTAGAAAAATGTACGATATTTTTTACAAGTTCTATCTAAACAGAAAGAGATTCTCGGTAGGAATTGAAATATGATTTAATTTTCCGCTGTGCATGTTAAGTACATTCCTAACAATGGTATTAGAGCCTACTTTGTGTTTGTTAGAAATTGTCTTGAATTTTTGAATAATCAAAAGTTGATTGTTTTGATATTTTCTTGTTTCTAGCTTTTAAGTAAATTGATTTTTCTTATTTCTTTTGGATCGAAATAATACATTTAATCAAATAAAATAAATAAATAAAAGGGTGGGGGCGGCTGCAACTTTTGCCATCGGCGAGTGGGCAGCGACGCTTGATGCTCCACTGCTATCCAGAGCTACTGCAGCAGGAAGCTGCCGCAGGAACCGTCACCGCCCCTAATAACTGTAAGGGGCGCTGTCCAAGGAAAGAAAAAAATTTTTTTTTTTTTATATTTCTAGGGTTTACTGTCGGGCCTTGTGATTTGGAGATGGGGGCTTTGTGTGCAATTTATGAAATTGCAAGCCCCCGCTTGCAATGTGATTTTGGGGTCAATGTGCAATAATTAAGTAAAGGGCCTTCTTGCAATTTGAGTAATTGGGAGCCTCTGGTTGTTATTTTAAATTTGGGTCAATTTGCAAATTTGAAAATGATTTTGAATTTTAATTTTAAAATGGTTTTGAAATTATATTTAAATGGGTCTGGCTTGTATTTTAATTTTGATCCAAGTTAAAATCTTATTTAAAAATTGACGACTTTTGTATTTTCGTTAAAATTGGATTTTAACTTAAATATTATTTTTGACCCAGATTGAATTTTATTTTATTTAGGAATGTTGTCCTAGATTAAAATTTTATTTCAATTTTATTTCAATTAGAATTAGAGTTGGACTCTAATTTAATACTTAATTAAAATTTGATTTTAATTAATTAATCACCCGAACATTTTCTAAGAATTAGAATTGGATTCTAATTTGACATTGAATTAAAAATTGATTTTAATTAAATTATCTTGCCCTAAATTTTTTCTTAAAATTAGAGTTGGACTCTAATATGTTATTTAATTAAAATTTGATTTTAATTAAATTGATTTGCCCTAAAATTTTTATTGAAATTAGAGTTGGACTCTAATTTGATATTTAATTAAAATTTGAATTTAATTAAATAATTCCGCCCCAATAATTGTGCAATTAAAGTTGAACTCTAGTCCGGTATTTAATTAAAATTTGATTTTAATTAAATATGCCTGCTAATTAAATTAATTAATTAATATTATTAATTAATTATTTAATTGTTTCGATCCATTTGTCTAAAAGAGTTTAGACGACCTTAATTGCTAGAAACTCAAAACATATTTGCATATAATATTAGATATTATATAGGAATGCATTTGTGTGAAGAATACATTATTAGTGGACAATTATGAACTCAACCATGTGGATGTGTTAAATGGTTAATTTTACTTTTGTCATTTTATGAGCTTGCGAGCTCTCGATTATTTTGGATCTGCGAGCCCGTTATTGTTATTGTTACTATGGACCTGCGAGTCCAATTTCATTTAGGCCTGCATGCCAACAAGTATAAGATATATGTTGCAGTTGGACTAATTGAAGAAACAAGAAGATGAAGAGACCATGGAGATGGAGCATTGTATGATCAATGCAATACCCCCTAGGAATTGACCAACTATTCTTCCATATGGCTTGGGAAGATTCATAATCGTGTATATATATACGATGAAACTGCAAAATCCTTCAATAAAATATTAAGTCACATTTATAATCATATTCCATCATTATAGCGAAAAACTAGAGTTTCAAATCGTTTCAACTTGTTGAGTACACTCAAGGCTAATCTATTAGGAATGTGTTTGACACTATGAAATATTAGATATTTCTGAATGATGGGTCCACTTAGCTAAAATTTATCTTTTGTTGAGTAAACTCAATGAGATAAATTTTAGAGGCATGTTAAGCTAACACATAAGATGTGTGAAGACAAAGAATTGTTAGCTTAATGAGCTATGAGTTGTATGGAGATACAATTAATAATAGTATCTACCCAAATGTTATATTAAAGTTTGTTGAGTACACTCAAAGTCTTGGTATAACAGATGGGATCCCAGCCCACTAGGAGTCAAGTATTGATTCCATAAATTTATGTGAGAGGGTCATAAATTTGAGTTAAACAATGGGAGCATAATTAATTTAATAAAGTCCATATTAAATTAATTGATGCATTTTATATATTATTCTTTTTCTTTTCATCATTTACATTTATATTGAATCTTGAGTGACCATATATTTTGAATGGCATACTGGATGTCAACAACCAAACTATATTTTCTTGATTGACACTGCAATTTGAGAATTGTTCTCACGCATGAGAAAGTTGGTTGTCGTTAAGTAATCCTTTCGACATATACCTAATGATGACTCAATTAAGGAAGATGTGGCTACTATAATAAGACGGTGATGACAATAGTACTGCAACATGTGTGATATTTGCATTACGTCACCTGAGTTACAAAAGCAATTTGAGA
>NW_019227946.1:0-4232 GCF_002742605.1 Olea europaea var. sylvestris
GTACGAGGGATTTTGGCCATTTTTTGAAAGAATGAGCACTTGCATATTTAGGACGCTTGGAGAGTCCGCGGACTAAGAATTGATCGTAACTTTTGCACACGGTGTCCATTTTGGGACCACGAGAACTTTTTGGAAATGTAGCGACCGTTTTGGATTAAACTCACCACTTCATCTTGACGTTAGAGGGATTTCGGCCATTTTTCGAAAGAATTAGCACTTGCATATTTGGAACGCTTGGATTGTCGGCGTACGAAGAATTGAGCATAACTTTTGCACATGGTGTCCGTTTTGGACCCATAAGTACTTTTTGGAAATGTAGCGACCGTTTTGGATTAAACTCACCACTTCATCTTGACGTTAGAGGGATTTCGGCCATTTTTCGAAAGAATTAGCACTTGCATATTTGGAACGCTTGGATTGTCGGCGTACGAAGAATTGAGCATAACTTTTGCACATGGTGTCCGTTTTGGACCCATAAGTACTTTTTGGAAATGTAGCGACCGTTTTGGATTGAACTCACAACTTCATCGTGATGTACGTGGGATTTTGGCCATTTTTCGAAAGAATGAGCGCTTATATATTTAGAACGCTTGGAGAGTCGACGGACGAAGAGTTGAGCGTAACTTTTGCACACGGTGTCCGTTTGGGGCCCATAAGAACTTTTTGGAAATGTAGCGGCCGTTTTGGATTGAACTCACCACTTCGTCGTGACGTACGAGGGATTTTGGCAATTTTTCGAAAGAATGAGCACTTTTATATTTAGAACGCTTGGAGAGTCGGGGGACGAAGAATTGAGCGAAACCTTTGCACACGGTGTCCATTTTGGGCCCATAAGTACTTTTTGAAAATGTAGCGATCGTTTTGGATTGAACTCACAACTTCATCGTGATGTACGTGGGATTTTGGCCATTTTTCGAAAGAATGAGCACTTGCATATTTAGGACGCTTGGAGAGTCTGCGGACGAAGAATTGAGCGTAACTTTTGCACACGGTGTCCGTTTTAGGCCCATAAGCACTTTTTGGAAATGTAGCGACCGTTTTGGATTAAACTCACAATTTCATCGTGACGTATGAGGGATTTTGGCCATTTTTCGAAAGAATGAGCACTTGCATATTTGGAACTATTGGATTGTCGGCGTACGAAGAATTGAGCATAACTTTTGCACATGGTGTCCGTTTTGGACCCATAAGTACTTTTTAGAAATGTAGCGATCATTTTGGATTAAACTCACAATTTCATCGTGACGTATGAGGGATTTTGGCCATTTTTCGAAAGAATGAGCGCTTGTATATTTAGAACGCTTGGAGAGTCGGCGGACGAAGAATTGAGCGTAACTTTTGCACACGGTGTCCGTTTTAGGCCCATAAGCACTTTTTGGAAATGTAGCGACCGTTTTGGATTGAACACACAACTTCAACGTGATATACGAGGGATTTTGGCCATTTTTCGAAAGAATGAGCACTTGCATATTTAGAACGCTTGGAGTGTTGGTGGACGAAGAATTGAGCGTAACTTTTGCACACGGTGTCCATTTTGGGCCCACAAGAACTTTTTGGAGATGTAGCGATCGTTTTGGATTGAACTCACCACTTCGTCATGATGTATGAGGGATTTTGGCCATTTTTCGAAAGAATGAACACTTGTATATTTGGAACACTTGGATTGTCGGCGTACGAAGTATTGAGCATAACTTTTGCACACGGTGTCCGTTTTGGGCCCATAAGGACTTTTTGGAAATGTAGCGACCGTTTCGGATTGAAAACACAACTTTATCCTGACGTACGATGTATTCTGGCCATTTTTCGAAAGAATGAACACTTGTATATTTGGAACACTTGGATTGTCGGCGTACGAAGTATTGAGCATAACTTTTGCACACGGTGTCCGTTTTGGGCCCACAAGAACTTTTTGGAAATGTAACGATCGTTTTGGATTGAACTCACCACCTCATCGTGACGTATGAGGGATTTTGGCCATTTTTCGAAAGAATGAGCACTTACATTTTTGGAACACTTGGATTGTCAGCATACGAAAAATTGAGCGTAACTTTTGTACACGATGTTCGTTTTGGGCCCGCAAGAACTCTTTGGAATTGTAGCGACCATTTTGGATTTAACTCACAAAATGAGGGATTTTGGGCATTTTTCAAAAGAATGAGCGCTAGTATATTTAGAACGCTTGGAGAGTCGGCGGACGAAGAATTGAGTGTAACTATTGCACACAGTGACCGTTTTGAGCCCATAAGAACTTTTTGGAAATGTAGCGACCGTTTTGGATTGAACTCACCACTTCATCGTGACGTACGAGGGATTTTGGCGATTTTTCGAAAGAATGAGCACTTGCTTAATTGGAACGCTTGGATTGTCGGCGTACGAAGAATTGAGCTTAACTTTTGCACACAGTGTCCGTTTTGGGCCCATAAGTACTTTTTAGAAATGTAGCGATCGTTTTGGATTGAACACACAACTTCATCATGATGTACGAGGGATTTTGGCCATTTTTTGAAAGAATGAGCACTTGCATATTTAGGACGCTTGGAGAGTCTGCGGACAAAGAATTGAGGGTAACTTTTGCACACGGTGTCCGTTTTGGGCCCACGAGAGAACTTTTTGGAAATGTAGCGACCGCTTTGGATTAAACTCACCACTTCATCTTGACGTAAGAGGGATTTCGGCCATTTTTCGAAAGAATGAACACTTGCAAATTTGGAACTCTTAGATTTTCGGCGTACGAAGAATTGAGCATAACTTTTGCACATGGTGTCCGTTTTGGACCCATAAGTACTTTTTAGAAATGTAGCGACCGTTTTGGATTGAACTACAACTTCATCATGACGTACGAGGGATTTTGGCTATTTTTCGAAAGAATGAGCGCTTGTATATTTAGAACGCTTGGAGAGTCGGCGGACGAAGAATTGAGCGAAACTTTTGCACACTGTGTCCGTTTTCGGCCCATAAGTACCTTTTGGAAATGTAGCGACTATTTTGGATTGAACTCACAACTTTGTTGTGACTTACGAGGGATTTTGGCCATTTTTCGATGGAATGAGCGCTTGTATTTTTAGAACGCTTGGAGAGTCGGCGGACGAAGAATTGAGCGTAACTTTTGCACACAGTGTCCATTTTGGGCCCACAAGAACTTTTTGGAAATGTAACGACCGTTTTGGATTGAACTCACCACCTCATCGTGACGTATGAGGGATTTTGGCCATTTTTCAAAAGAATGAGCACTTGCATTTTTGGAACGCTTGGATTGTCGGCATACGAAGAATTGAGCGTAACTTTTGCACACGGTGTCTGTTTTAGGCCCACAAGAACTCTTTGGAATTGTAGCGACCGTTTTGGATTGAACCCCCAAATTCGTCGTGACGTATGAGGGATTTTGGTCATTTATCGAAAGAATGAGCACAAGTATATTTAGAACGCTTGGAGAGTCAACGGACGAAGAATTGAGCGTAACTGTTGCACACGGTGACCGTTTTGCGCCCATAAGAACTTTTTGGAAATGTAGGGACCGTTTTGGATTGAACTCACCACTTCGTCGTGACGTAAGAGGGATTTTGGCGATTTTTCGAAAGAATGAGCACTTGCATAATTGGAACGCTTGGACTGTCGGCGTACGAAGAATTGAGCGTAACTTTTGCACACGGTGTCCGTTTTGCGCCCATAAGTACTTTTTAGAAATGTAGCGATCGTTTTGGATTGAACACACAACTTCATCGTGATGTACGAGGGATTTTGGCCATTTTTCGAAAGAATGAGCACTTGCATATTTAGGACGCTTGGAGAGTCCGCGGACTAAGAATTGAGCGTAACTTTTGCACACGGTGTCCGTTTTGGGACCACGAAAACTTTTTGGAAATGTAGCGACCGTTTTGGATTAAACTCACCACTTCATCTTGACGTAAGAGGGATTTCGGCCATTTTTCAAAAGAATGAGCACTTGCATATTTGGAACGCTTGGATTGTCGGCGTACGAAGAATTGAGCATAACTTTTGCACATGGTGTCCGTTTTGGACCCATAAGTAGTTTTTGGAAATGTAGCGACCGTTTTGGATTGAACTCACAACTCCATCGTGACGTACGAGGGATTTTGGCCATTTTTCAAAAGAATGAGCACTTGCATTTTTGGAACGCTTGGAGAGTCAGCGGACGAAGAATTGAGCGTAACTTTTGCACACGGTGTCCGTTTTAGGCCCATAAGTACTTTTTGGAAATGTAGCGACCGTTT